>NC_056739.1:1950894352-1950984352 GCF_019279795.1 Protopterus annectens
ATTCAGACCATAAATCAGTCTCATTCAAAGTAACTATTGAACTTGTCACCACCACAGTTACAAAAAAAAAAAACAAATTTCTGTAGCAAACTACAGCCTACTAAGCGATGGAATAAAACGTTTTCTACCCCTACAATCACAGATAACAAAGATTCCTATACAGAGCTGTACACAAATGCCCTATATAAATACTTAAGCAACTGTATAGACTTGGCTGTGCCTGACCAGATTAAAATCAAGTCCTCCCTAAAATCAACCCATCCTGGTGGACCTCAAGTATAAACAGGTTATATAACAAAAGGAAGAAACTGATGTCTAAGTTTAAGAGGGAACTGACTCAGCAGAGGAAGAATTCCCTCCACAGCTTGAACAAGCAAATCAGAAATCTTGTAAAGTCCTCTAAAGCTAATTACAAAGGTAAAATAGCATCCCTATCTAAGGATAATCATAAGGCATTCTTTAACAACATCTGAAATCTAAAAGGGAATGCCCAGCTATGTGCCAAACTAGTAGTAGATGGTACCATTCATACTATACTGGAGGAAACTGGCAACCTGCTAGCTGACAGATTTGGCGCAAACTTCATCCCCCCTGTCCCCACCAGCCATACCTCAAAGCATATCTGACACTAGTTCTCTGCCTAGTATTTGTAGTGATCAGGTCATATCTGCACTCTCCAAGACAAAAAAACACAGCCTTAATGAGACCAGATAACATCCAAGATTGTTTATTAAGCAATCTAAAACAGGACCCAGGGGACCCACTTGGCATTTTCTTTAACCTTAGCCTGAGAACTGGCTTTGTTCCAGCAGTATGGAGAACAACAACAGTAATCCCTTGTACAAAAGGGGGCTATTAACTGACCCTGGGAATTATAGACCCATAGGTCTAACCAGCCTCATCTGCAAGGCCATGGAAATAATCATCATGGACCTTATCAAAGACCCAACCAAGTCTGGCTTTTTTAAGAGTAGATCATGCTTATTAAAACTATTAGACTTCTTTGAGAAAGTCACCAAAGCCCTGGATGAAGATAAGACAATGCATACTGCCTATCCTGACCTAGCCAAGGCTTTTGACACAATCCCCCACTCAGGTATCATTGAGACACTCTCCCAGCTGGGGATTAGCCCTTACATCACTAGATGGGTATCCAATTGTCTCATCGACAAAACGCATACTGTCAAAGTTGGTGACTCCATCTCTACCAATAGACCCGTCACCAGTGGTGTACCACCAGGACCTGTGCTGGGCTCTTTACTGTTTGGAATATATTTCTTGGAAGTCCAGGCTAAAGTAGATGGCCTTTGGCTTACCAAGTTTGTTGATTATCGCAAATTGGGTGCAATCATTGAGTCCCTCAGTGATGTTAATATATTACAGGATGGGTTCTTAACACAGACAAATGACTGGTGCCAAAGCCATGGTCTAAAATTAAATGCAAAAAAGTGCAATATTATCCCCTTTGGGAAAGTGGAATTCCCTGTTAATTACAATATTGGCAGCCCCCCCCCCCAACTTCAAACCCAGTGGTGTGAGATCTGGGAACACAGGTAGATGGTAATCTAAACTTCAACCAACAAATTTCCACAGTGATAAGGAAGGCCTTCTACATTGCACATCTCATAAATAAGGGCATCTAATTCAGGTCTAAGGATATTATAACTCCACTGTGCTTAACCCTCATCAGACCATTAATAGAGTACAATGCTCCCTACTGCATGTAGTTCACCAGACATCTGCAGCAGCTGGAGAGACCACAGAGGTTTCTCATCAAGAAAATATTGAGGTTACAAACCATGACTTATGTGGATAGACTGAAAGCCCTGTCACTGTACTCTGTATCATATAGGCAGCTGAGATGTGACTTGTGCCTGGCCTACACAACAGTCTCTGATCATGGGTTGATGGATATGCTGCAGATCCACAAGTCAAATGGCACAAGAGTCACTCACTCTAGGGATCCTATCCTAGCCTGTGACATTAACAGAACATATTGGAGAGACAGATATGTCTCCTAGAGATTGCAGCTACCCTGGAATAAACTTCTAGTTCACATGAAGCAGAGATCCTCACTGACCTATTCAAGCACAGCCTGGACAAATGGATGGAGACTGCAAATTTACCCTGGGGGTGGCACCTATGTCCCTCATAGACAGGGATAGTCAGTGTTTATCATAGATGCTCTCTGCGAATTATGTCCATCTAACCAAAGACAACATAGGCAACTCAGGATTAACATGGATAGGCTTGTAAGGGCTCTAGGGCCACTAGCCTAGTAACCTCCTATGAACCTATAAAAGCTAAATATTCCTATAGGAATAATGGTTTGGGTCAAGTAAAAAAGCTGTCAGACTCTGTGCTCTTGTTTTCCAGTCCTTTATCATAGGCAGATAAGTGCTGTTGTGTGCAACAGTGTTTGAGAAAATCAAGTGTTTTTTCAAATACAAAAAATGGGTGGTAACCTGTCTGGTGTCTTTACTATGGGTGTGACTTTGAATATGTGAGGCATAGCCTACCCAGAGGGCTGCTCTGAGGTGGGTCTTTTCCCTTGTTACTAACTTTTTAATCTAGCATATTTATTATCAAACAGATGATTAATATAATAATTTGCCAGTTAATGGTTACACTTTCAGAATATTTGTTTAAAACAAAATAGACAATATACTGAGAAAAATTTATGAAAAAAAGTCCTCTCCAACAGTTTGGTCTGCAGAGTCATTCCTTAAACTGTTTGAGAGGAAACAAGCACATGTCATGTGCACATCTGTTTTCAAAGTGCGTTTGATAATCTTCATCAGGTATACCTATCTAAAAAAACTAGTTCTTTATAAATATCTAAAAAAATCACAAGTTTAATAAAATATAGTTATCATCAGCATTGGAACAGGTGGTGCATTTTAGTTAACCCCTTCTAACTTACGTATAACTTACAGAATTTAGAGTTTCCTGTGTGGATCTCCAACTGAGGGGTCATTCTTGAGAGGGGTATAGGGGGAAGAGCTGATGCTCATTAGGATAATTACCACCATGGTTCTAGCAATTGTAGGGTCAGTCCAATGTGTGGACATAGCAAACAGCGGGTTGGATATGGTATCCACTTAGGACCAATGATAATATGGGGTATGTGGTCCTGCTCCTGATAAACAACCATGTATTCTGAAAAGGCTCTAAATTGTGTAAGATACACATATGTTTGGGAGGGCTTACTACTATGAACCACCTGTTCTAATGCTGATGGTCACTATGTTTTATTAAACTTGTGATTTTCTTGGATACTCATGTAGCATTAAGTTTTAAGATGGGTTGATCTAATGAATATTATTGTAAGGGCTTTGAGAATGGACTTGCACCCCACACTACATGTTTCCTCGCACTCATTTTAGGTAATGACTATGCAAACCGTTTCATTAATTGTTCTTCATATACTGTCTATTTTGTTTTGAAAAATATTTTGATAGTGTAACAGCATAGACTGTTTACTGGAAAATTATTGCATTTTTTTAACTTGACAAAAAACGTTTATTTTTTAAACACCTTTATTGAATTATTAGGTAAATTTACATTTATAAAGTAATCAAACTGTATTAACAAGTTAACGTTTACAAACATACTTCACATATATTGCTGTATACCTCTATATACCATATAACCTAAGCAACATTACATAAATTATTCAATTCTTGCCCCTTTTTTCAACAAGAAACATCTTTATTAAACCATCACTTACAATACAGGCAATCATACATTTATATAAATGAAAACAAACCACACTGACACAATCCTACTTGCAAGCATTTTACATCACAAAGCATAGTGACACACTCCCAGTTGCAAACATTACACATTACACTTATAATCTGCCCAATCATTTCTAGTCAAACATTACATAGCTTATTTAAGTCCTGCCTTCTTTTAACCTCATTCCTCCCTTGTATGTATTGTTCCCACAATTCCCATTTTTTCCTATACAGTTTGCTCCTACCCTTTTCTAAATATCTCAATTACAGTTGTTTTATCTCTGTTACTATATTTTCTACTTCTAGTATAGTTGGCTTAGATTTTGATTTCCATTTTCTAGTAACTGTTTTTTTGACAGCCACCATAATTAGACACAACAAGGCCTTACCATGTCTAGGTAATTCTGATTCTGCATCATAGCTCAGAAAAATTAACTCCCTCTTCACATCAATCTGACCATCCATCATCTCCAACAGTGCATTCTGCGATGAATCCTTAAAGTCTGCAAACTTGCCATACTCCCAAATAATATGCTCCCAGTTTCCTCTTTCTTTCCTGTCACACCTCCAACATTTACTGTCTATATGAGGAAAAACTCTCTGGAGTCTACTTGGGGTATACAAATATTTATGTAAGCATCTCTAAGCAAAAATCCTAAATCTTTTAGATTTTGTTGCATATTTGGGAGACATACATATATCCTCCCATTGTTTCTTTGTGAATTGCTTATCCAGTCTCTCTTCCCAATCCTTTATAACCTCCTCTGATTGATTCTTATAGTTATCATGCAATGTTTCATATGCTCTACTAATTATTCCTTTCTAATGGCAGCTTCTGATTTAGATGCTACTAAAAACTCTACCAGTGCTGATCTTTCATTTAGGCCCCCCTATTTCTTTCTCTTTGCCTGTACTCTGATATCAATCCTTGATAGGGAAGGCAATCTATAACCTGCAGTCCAAATAAATTATTGCCATCTTCCCATTCCATCATCTTTCCCTCTCTAGTTATTTGCATCCAATACCTTGGTTTCTTTGCCATTTTTTCCAATAAATTCAAGCCTTTTGTTTATATCCCTAATTGCAGTCATCCCTGTTGACAGAATCTTCTTTCTCCATCCCCATGTTGGTTTAGTTCTTAGGATACTTTCTGCTTCTTTATAGATATAATATTCTGTATGATTATTGTCATTCTCCGTAAAGCCCTGCTTCCAAAATCATAATCTCTTCTTGTTTCTTGAGCTTCCCCTCTGTTTCATCATCATTCTTTTCCACTGTGATTTATAGTTTTCTGTTTGTGCTATGTAACTCTGAAATACCCCTTCAAATCAGGTAAACCCAATCCACCCTGTCCTATTGGAAGAATCAGCTTATCCCACTTGAATCCTGCTGTTTTCCCCAACCAGATAAAGTCCGTCAGGTCTTTATTAATTGCTGTCCACAACTTCTCCTCTGATTGATAAAAATATGGCTGACCTGTGTATAAGACTAATGGGACTAAAACATTTTAACTGCTTATTTCTTACTACTCATATCCATATAACAAAGCCTCCAGTTTCTGTTTTTGTATTATCTTTTGTTTAGTCTCTTCCCACATATCCTTAGCTGCCACACCAGAATCATTTTTAATCCATTCTCTTAAATACTTCATTTTATCATGTCCCCATAAATATGGATATTGTTGAACCATTTTATATGTCGGTACGTGATTTACTCCTATTTCCTTTGTTTTAGCTTCATTCATTTTGTATCCCAAAAAGATTCGAAACTGTCTCAAAATTTGCCACAACACTATAATGTATCCTTGTAGTGTTGTCAGCTGTAAAATAATAATAATAATTATAATAATAAAATAATATCATTTTTTTTGACAACCATACCAATTATATCCTTGAATTTCTGAGTCCCTTATTTTCTTTGCCAATTGCTCTAAATATAATGCAAATAACAAAGGGGAATGAGGACACCCCTGCTTTGTTTCTCTGTTCAAGCAGAAATTATCAGAGGACCCCACCCACTTTAATTTTCGCCTCTGATCTCTCATATACCTCATAATCAACCTTATATTTTTTCAGGAAATACAAATGCTTCCATTGCCCTACTCATAAAGTCCCAGATTACTCTGTCAAATGCTTTCTCTGCATCAGTATTCTGTTAATGTTGTCATATGTTTGCCTTCCCTCCACAAAATCACATTGATCCATACCTGTCGGTTTTGGTATTACTTTTGCCATTCTGTTAGCCATTATAGACATGAACACTTTATAATCATGATTTGGTACTGCAATGGGCCTGTATGAAGCTGGATCTGATGGAACGGTACTCTTTTTAGGCGTTACAGCTACCACTGCTTTCTTCCAGGATGCTTGTACTTCTCTTAAAAATACTGTTAAACAAAGCCTTCCAGATCTTTATCAGTTTTTTTCTCCTAGCCATACTTCCACAGGAATACAATTTATTCCTGGGGGCTTTCCTGTAGATTGATTATACATCACAATTTTTGCCTCATCTCCTCCTATTCTAACCATTAGTAATTGAGCCTCATCTATCTGTAACCTTGGCATATTTAATTCTTCCATAAACATTTCCATTTGTATCTTTTATTGATTTCCGCATTTCTCTGCTTTATACAGACTTTCATAAAATTTCCAAAATAGTTCTAATACCTCCACAGGATCTTGTGTTACCTTCCTAGTTATAGGCTCCCTATGCTTGGTGACACCCCTTTCTACTTTCTTTTGCCTGAGAGTTTGTGCTAAAAGTTTTTGTGCTCTAGTGTTATCAAAAAACATTTGCTTAACGGCAATCCTTCTAAACTTGTGTATATTATCAAGGTAATCCTTTATTTTCTGCTTAGCATTCTGTAGTTGATCCTCTTCTTGTTCTTTGAGATTCCCCCTATTCTGCAATAGATTAACATTTGTCAGTGCCTCTAAATAAGTCTTGTTGCTTCTTAACCATAGCTCCCTTTCTTTTATTTCCACCCCGTTCTTAAACTCTACCTTAATTTTATCCCACTCCCTAGCTATATTTTTAGAAGTAATTTCAATCCTCTCAAATAGCTCTTGAATAATCTCCACTACCCATTCCTTAAATCCCTCTCTTTTCAACAGATAGGTGGGAAACTACCAGTGTCTCATTTTTATTTCTTTACCCTGTGTTTTCATTTTAGTTATTATTGGTTTATCATCTGAAATCATTATTGGATGTGTATCAAGACCTTCAATTAAATGCACATGTTCCTGTGAAATGTAAATTCTGTCTAGCCTATACCAGTTTTTATATCTTGAGGAATAATATGTAAATTCACTCCAAACCCTTATTACTGAATTCACATCTTCCGTGCCAAATATTTTCATAAATTTCTTCAAAAATCTACCCTCCTTTGTTACATTTTCCCTTCTGGGCCCCCCAGACACATCTTCATTGCTGCAAATCAAATTCCAGTCCCCACCTATAAGTAAGATTCCTTGCTGAAAACTGATTATTTCTCCCAGAATTTTCTTAAGCTCCATTATAACAGTTTTAGGTGGAATATAATATGTGCCAGTGTAATCCTACTTCCTTGCCAGTAGCCCTTAGCACTACAAATATTATCTTTTTTATCCTCTTCTATCACTATTGAAGTTCCTATTGAAATGAATATGAGTACTCCTCTTTTCCTTTGTCTCAGATATTCTACTGAATGATGATCCTGAAAACCTTTCTTTGTCAAATTCACATGTTCATTTCTTTCCAAGTGTGTCTCCTATGATATAACTATCTGCACTCTACTCTTTTTAATATAGTTCACTAGTCTTTCTTTTTTGTATTTATCTGTGAGACTATTAACATTTAAAAAACATTACAGACGGCATTATTGTATTAAAAAGTTATTATTCCCACCTTTTATGTATAACACCTTTTTTGTTAAATGTCTAGTTCCAGTTTTTGTGTTACATGCATGTACTGTTTGGCAGGTTGAACTTTTATATAGTTGTTTCTTGTCATATCAATTTGAGCCTATGCCACATCTTACAAAACTTTTTTGTTTTATTGAAAGCCCTCAAACAAAAAAGCAAACAAACCTCAAATACCCCTAAAACCTATTAATTTAATGCTAACACAAACACTGTTTACATCTTCAAATATTGAGGTTTTACCCTCCTAATAGGAACAAATGTCCCAAACTGACAGCTGCACTTACACACTTGAGTTAACCTAAAAGAAAGGGTATCCATGCTAAGCCTGTGCTTCTACTAAGTGCTAACTGATTTTGTCTTATTTTATATCTCTTCCAGCTGGGAAAACTCCTGAATGCTTTCCGAGAACATTATCTCCTAGCCAGTTTCTCTTTTCTTTTTTTTCCTCACAGTCAATCACTGTCCACCAAACTGTATGCAATTTCTCTTTATCATATTGTCTCCATGGAGACATGAGAACCAGATAATTAATTTCTCTTTATCAGATTGTTTCTATGGAGGCATGAGGGCAGATATAGAATTGCTACTAAGCATACAATAATTTGCTAGAAAAAAAGCTTCATAATATTCAATATTCTTTTTCATTTACTTGGTTTCTCTTAAAACTTGTTACTAAATTAGTCTAAGGTAGTTAATCCAGTCATTCCCCCATGCAAGAATGAGAAAAAGTGTGTTAATTTTTCTTTAGTAATGCTCTTTTAACCAGGCTTTTTTCACATTGCAGTGCCTACATTTCTTAAAACTGAACAAGAAGAAAGAGAGAAAGGAGAAAGAAAGGGAATAAAGAACAGCAGCACATATTTACAATCCCCATTACACTTAAAAATAACTGATAAAGCTGTATTTTATAGCATGAAAAGAAAAACACACACCACAAAAATAGTACCATTAAGAAAAAAATGTTTTCTTTACTTACAGTTAACTTTTTCCCCTCTATTCCCCTCCCCAAAGCATTTTTCCAAAAATTAATGACATGAAGTATGGCATATACTTTAGAGTCCCCCACAAGTCCAACAAATTCTGAAAATGTCCAATATTTCCAGATTTTCTTCTTCTGTCATATTTCACAAATATGATTATTACATTGTAATCCCACATTAAGTTACTGGTTTTATTACTGCTCATCTCCATCTCCCAAATCTTGTCTCTGCTTCATTTCCAATGTACTGTTAATTCTTCTAGTTAACTATCATGCTTCCTTCCTTCTCTCCAACATTTTCCATTGAAACAGTGGAAAAGGTTTCACAGATACAGTCTATTTATGGTCTTTATTACCAGAAGAACAAGAAGTAGGATCTCCTGTTTCACAACTCACTTTTTGTTGGACAAACTTTTGTGTTTGCTCCTTAGCATGTACTTCATAAAAAAAATATTTTGTCCCTCCAGGGAAGAATAGCTTGAATACAGCTGGGTGCAGAAATTTGAATCTCATACCTGCATCTCAACATTCCCTGAACAGTGGAATGAATTTACTTCTCTTCTCCCTGGTGTACAATGAGTAATCATTCTCCACAAATTCTCTGCTGTCTCCCAATTTTAGTATTTTGTCCTTCTGTCACAGTTTTGTCAGAATCAACTCCTTCTGCTGGTAGGATTGCATCTTTACTATTGAAGGTCTAGGCTGCTTTCTCATAGCCTGGTTTGGAGCATATACATGATGTGCCCTTTCAACTAACAAATCCTGCTGTGGAATACCAGTTCAATTTCTTATTTGTGCTTTCATAAAATTAATGCAGTCTGCTCCTTCCAGCTTCTCTGGTACAGCTGAAAATCTCAGGTTTTCCCTACATGCTCTGCCCTCTAATTCTATTATTTTTTAAACATCTCTTCCTGAGCAGTGTCATATTCAGCAAGCCTTTTCTTCATTTCAAACTGACTTTTGCAATTTTACCACCTCATCTGAATATCTGTTTAAAGCTTCTTCCACTTTCTCCAGCCTTTTGTTGTTTGTGCTGATATCATTCTCCACAAATACTCTGCTGTCTCCCAATTTTAGTATTTTGTCCTTCTGTCACAGTTTTGTCAGAATCAACTCCTTCTGCTGGTAGGATTGCATTTTTACTATTGAAAGTTTTTCATTTATTTTATCCAGGTCTGTGTGCAGTTGTCTTATATCTTCCTGTAGGTTAGTGGAAGTCATGTTTGGAGGTTGCATTGCTTTTTTGCTGAACAGCTGCAGAACGTTCTCCAGTCAATATTTCTTCCTCACTTTTTGCAGCTCATTTTTTTCTAGGTGCTTTGTATTTCTTTTTTCCTGGCATCTAGGCAGTACACTTACTAGCCAGTTACTTAAATTTACCCATAAACAAAAAAGTCAACTGGCTTTATTGAGTTTCCGTTTTCATACTAGAAGAGCTAGAGAAGCTGTTACTCAATGTAGAGCCATCTTGGAAGTCCCAGCAAATTATTGTATTAATCACATATCTGATAATAAATGTGCTACATTAAAAAGTAAGTAACAAGGGAAAAGACCTTCCTCAGACCAATCCACTGCATAGACCACACCCATTCTTTGTATTTAAAATCCCACTCAATCTTCTCAAACACTGTTGTGCACAGCAGTGCTTATCTACCTACAATAAAGGACTGGAAAACAAGAGCACTGAGTCTGATAGCTTTTTTACTTAACCCAAACCATTCTTGTTATAAAGTTCTTTAACATTTAGGCAGAACAACAACAGAAGGGTACCCTTCAAAAAATTAGACCATTTAAGATCACTCCAAATAACATGACCAACAGAAGAAGACAGACCCCCACTAGTCAGAGCCCAGAACTACAGAGGAATGTTTGCACACTAATTTAAGACCACTGCAGCACATCCAGCTATAGTAAGGACTCCTCAACAAGCAATCAAGGTCAACTCACTAAAACGCTGAACACACCCACATATTAATGTATATATGTATACTGTACATGATCTATATTTATATATATATATATATATATATATATATATATATATATATATATATATATATATAAACATGGTGTGTGTGTATTTACACACACACACACACACACACACACACACACACACACACACACACACACACACACACACACACTCACAGTCAGAGACTTACACAGGCACATACATGATTTACTATCAAAATGATGAAAGTCATTACAAAAATCCATTCTGAACCTCGAATGGAAAGGCCGGATCATAAATTTCACTTAGGTGAATTGTTGAATCTGCTGAACATAAAATGTGATGTCCGCATAGGAGCTCAAGTAAGTATAACTCTTACACTTCACATCACTTGCCCCCCACACCTCCTGCTAACTATATATTCCAACAACAAGATTGCACTACAGAGAGGAAAGGGTTGAATATCCCAGTCTGCACTGTACCATGATCTCTAGCCCTTAGATCAACTTCATATCAGCGAATGCACAGTGACACTCACTGACATGAACTACCGATGGTCGGCAACATGGCAATCAACCACCTGCCATTCGATATCCCGTCTGCAGACAATCTGTGTTTGTGATTTTGATAGCAAACCCACATTCACATATGAACAAATGTACAAATAGTCACAGTAATATATCTAGCTCATTTCTGTCAGTGACATAGAGAGCAAGCCATTAAAACTCATCCCCACCAACATACACACATATACACATGCACAAGCACATGATAGATGTGCACACAAACTTCATAGTACTTATGTAGTCTTTGTGCTTGTTTATCTCACAGCAGCTGATATAATAACTGCTGCTTCTGCATTCATTTGGAGGATAGACTGCTTGTCAAACTCCACTTAAAAAATAAATCCAGAATGCAAACAGAAGACAGGTAAGTATTTTACTGTTACCTGCTTGCTTCAGTTCTTTTTTAAGCTGTGATTAATGAGTGGAAAATAAATAGCAGCTAGACAAAAAATATTCACAGAACTGTGATTTTGAACCATGAATAACCTCACTTGTTTTTCTCTAGGCTTTTCTAGCAGATTAATTGACTGCTTTGAAATGCTGAGTACTCAATGGACATGTAGAAATACATGACCCTATTTTCTAAAACCAGAATATCAGGACACCAAAATTTAAATAGCACATGATACAATTATCAAATCACAACTCAAATTTATGAATATTAATAACACTTAAGTAATAGTCACATCTATTAATTCTTAAATTCTTATAAACCAGGCATTTCCAACAACTGCAACGTCCACAGAGGTTCCTCACTAAAAGAATACAGGGCGTAGGTAATAGGTCCTATACAGGCTGCCTCAAGGTTCTATTGCTGTATTCTGTCTCCTACAGGCTTTTGAGGGGAGATCTATGCCTAGCATACAGGGCTTTGTCAGACCCCACTGTGATGGACCTCCTGCATATCCACAAAACAAACAGTACCAGAATTACCCATTCTAAAGACTTAAACCTTTCCTGTGATATAAATAGGACCTGCTGTAGAGATAAGTGCATATCCAAGAGACTACCCCATCTATGGAACAGGCTCCCCATCCATGTGAAGCCGAGTTCCTCCCTAACCCAATTCAAGTGCAACTTGGATAATTGGATGGGAAACCGGAAATTCATCCCTGGTTTGGCACCTATGTCTCTGATGCAAACAGGTAACCTGTAAATGGTTTATCTTCCGGGCCCATGCTTACACTTATCAAGGGTATCAGAACTTGTCAGAGATTTGGGATGCATGGCTAGGTTTAAAAAGGCCCTTGTGGTCATTAGCCTAATAAACACATATGAACCTATGAACCTATAATTGTAAATAACAAAATTGTCTTTTTACACAAGACTGTTTAGTCTTTATAATTGTTTCTGACTTGCTGATGAATTTAAACCAGGCTGTATATCAGCTTTAAGTGAAGTAATCCAGTGATACTCAGCTACCTCTGTATCTAGTACAGTATTCCCTACCTATGCATTTGCATAAACTTTCTGAATGACTATGAACAATAACATATGCATATCAGAAGTCTTAAAATCATCATTTGTCAAAGCAACTGGATTTCAAAATAATAATAATATTGTCTTTCAGACCTTTGGCAGGGTTAGCCACACGGCAATGTAAATCTTGTCTAGAGACGATTGTCACTGTTGAAGTGACACCCAGACCCCATGTGCAAAATGGGAAAAAGGATTTGAGGATGGATGGATGGATGGATGGAAGGATGGATGGATGGATATAATCTTTCAGACATTAGTTAATTTTGCCTATATGGAAAGTTGTACATCTAATCAATGTTGCTAAGTAAATATTTGGTGTGATACGAGTAAGAAATGTTATAAATTCTTCCTATAACAGGATGCTCAGAGTTAACATCATTTCAAATATATTTTCATTTATTGACATCCACATCATGAATGTATACCCTTCAGATTATATTTGACATAATTCTGAGCTCTGGCAGTCTTAATAACAGAGTTGCTGCTTCCAATTGTGGCTCTAGTTAAAGGATAAAAATGGTTATTCTGTAAGAATAATATTACTGTCATCCACAGTGCATAATATAGACCAATTTCTTTCGATAAAAGTAAAATGTAACCATTATATGTCATAGTATAGAATAGTCTAGATGCCTGCTGAACACAGATCCTTTGTTCAATGCTGCCATTAGAAAAAAGTACCTTGGCTGCCATATGACAGTGTTTTAGTACCTTATTTTTGTACACTTGGCATTTATTTATGACAGCCCCTACCTGCCATTTTACTACCATATCAATATCATTTTCTAAGGCAAAGTCAGAGGTGGCCAACCTGCTAATTTGTAGCAGCTGGCAATGAGCTACACCCTTCAATATATATAATTTTGATGCACACATCTCCTGTGAAGATAAGTATTAACAAAAAAACCCTTGGAAAATCCTCCTGACCAAAGAGTTATAGTCATGCCTAGGAAATACACTGTACTCAGTGAGTAATAGATATTAAAAAGTAGAAATGTGGTAGTATTACTAAGACAGCTAATAAAATGTTCCATGCTTTAACACCTCCTGCCAAATTAGGAACACATTGTTCACAAACCTTTTAAAAAATTAGATGCACCCCACATAGGGGTTTGAGTCACAAAATACATTATGATTCTCCCATTCTGATATTACTGGAGTAATATTCACAGAAATTTGATGATAACTTGTAGTAAGCCAGTGTTGATAGGGCAACAGGTAGCATATTCACCTTTGGTGCAGAAGGTTGTGAGCTCTATTCTCACACCAGGTAGACGGATTGTTGGTGCAGCATAAGGGGAGCGCTGCATTCCTGAGTGTGTCATCCTTCATATGAGATGTTAAACTTGTGGCACCATCTGTCTGAGTTGGTGAATGTAAAAGATGCCATGGGACCTATTGCAAAGAGTAAGGGAAATTCCCTTAGTAGCATCAATACCACCTCAGGTTTTCCCTGAAAAAAACGGGTCTATATTATAACATCAAAGTCTTACAACTTCGAATGTTATAATATCGAACCCAGTAGAGTGAAACACCAGAAAACTGAACAGTCAGAATAGCACATTTTTTCCCTGGGAGAAAATTTGCTGGTCCGACAAACATACACACAACTCAAGCACACCAAAATAAATAATCCACACACACTTCACAAAACCCTAGACTAAACCATACATACACCACTAGCTATCCACTTACCTTAACCCAACCCTAACCCTAAGGTCTGTCACTATTGCACACTCACCTTACCCGCTCTCTAACCCTAACTCACCTACCCTACCCTAACCCTCATGTCCACACAATCGCACACTTACCTGACCCGTGCCCTAACACTAACTCACTTAATCCATGCCCAATCACACACTCACCTTCGTTCGCACACTTACCTTAACATGGTCCGTAATCTTCACTCCACAGTCGAGGAAATAGAGAAGCTGTAGAAATGGCCCACCAAATACTTTCCCTTGGAAAGTATTTGGTGTTTTGTAGCTTCGCTATTTCCAGTGTTCACTCTACTGGGTTCGATATTATAACATTCAAAGTTGTAAGACTTTGATGTTATAATATAGACCCAAAAAAAACACTTCTAGCCTATTGGGACTAGCCCAGACAGCAAAGGATAAACAATTAATCTAATTATTCAACAACTACTATTAACATATTGTTATAAAAATATTATTGTTTACTAATGTATTATTTCATATTGCTTAACTGTACACACTGCACTTATGTACTGCATATCTGTGTGTGTGTGTGTGTGTGTGTGTGTGTGTGTGTGCGCTTACTGGTTCAGTACAATCAGTGCTTTATCCCCCACATTAATAAACACAGATAGGAGGCATGGCTTCGCATGAGCCTTGAGTAGCAGCACTTTCTTTCAGCTCTGCCTTATCATATATTTTATGACAGGAATTATTTTATTTTAACTAACTAAAAAATATTTTTTTTATATATTTGGTTTCTTCTAATAGTCTAGTTAGTTAGGATTATAATATTTTTTAAGTTTTTTTAATTTTTCCTGACAAGCATTAAGAGACTAGCTTCTGGCATTTGTTACCAACATGAGTTTCACAAAATCCTCTCACCAGGACTCAGCAATAAAAAAACTTTCAAACTCTTTTAACCACTATTCAGGAACTATCAACAAAAATTGACAAAATGGACATGAAGACTGATGCTTTTAAAGAAAATACTTCTCACCAAATGGTGACTTTACATCAAGACCTTAAACAGCAGAAGAAACAAATTACTGGTATTGAATCATCTCTAAATGACATGGACGCTAGAATACAACAAAATGAACATAATTTAGAATTTCTTCTAAAGCAAAATACCTTCCTTCAATCAAAAATAGATGATCTAGAAAATAGATCTCGTAGAAATAACATCAGAATCTTTGCATTACCAGACAATATAGAAGAAAATAATATGGAGAAATTTTTAACCTCATGGATTCCAGAAATGTTACAGCTAACTGAAGCACTTTCTTTTGGTATAGAAAGAGCCCACAGGTCCTTGTCTACATCCAAAACTACGAAAAGCAACTCCTCAAAATCAGTAATAGTTATTTCTATCTACTCATGATAAAGAAATAGTTTTGAAAACTGCTTGGACTATGTCACCTATCAAATACAAAGATAACACCATACGTTTCGATAATGATTACTCTACTTCTGTTATAACTAAAGGGAAACAATTTTTACCATTACTTAAAGAACTTAAAGCACAAAAAAAGTCTCACCTGCTTTTTCCTGCAAGGTCGAGGATCTTCCTTCAAGATGGTCTGAAGTTATTTGAGGAAGTAGACACAGCTATCAGATATATAAAATCAAACAAAGTACTGGAAAAAATAGATGAAATGGACGGGGTTGAAATTCTGTTTATTGTTTCTAGTTTACATATATTTCTGACTACAATAAATGCACTAGTTTAATTTTGTTTTCTTTCATTGATACTAAGTCGCTATATATTGATTTTCTGTATTCTAAACGTTCCTTTGGCTGTCTTTACCCTTTAATTTAGTTAAACTAGTGCAGGTACCAATTGTTTTAAGTTTGTTCTTCCCACAGTCTTTATGCCCTTTTGATTATAAGTTTTATTTATATGTCTCCAAATGGCTGTAGGAATTGTGTGTTACAAAAGCTGTTGATGATTTTTTTCTGTTGTCTCACTGCCGTGTTTCTGCCTGATAGCCTGCTCCTGTTAAAGTAATTGAGTGTGTTTGTTCATTTGTAGTGCTGGGAAGTGTTGTCTTCATTACTTTTATGATAATATGGTTGTTTTTCTTGCTATTTCCTTGGGGTTGATGTTTTTGGATGTTTTGTTGTGTGTTACTGTAATGGTTTGGTTAAGCCCCATTCATTGGTGGCTTTGGGTTTATAGTGGACTTGCAGGCATGGTAGTTTAAAAAGTTGTTTCTTTTCTCCTTTGTCTCTCCGTTTTTTTTCTCTCCTGCTTTTTCCCCCTTCAGTGCCTTGGCTTGAGGAAGAGAAGGCTTCAGTGAGCTACTGAAGTGTCTCGAGAGGCTCTCGAGACAATTGGAACCCTCGGATGTTGTCTCTTCTGCCTGCAGTTTCCCGCTGAAAGCTTGAAACTGTTTGAAGCAACTACGGCTAGGACATATAGACTCACGCACCTTGAATAATTCCTCTGAGCAAAATGATGTCACCTTCAGCACGTCGGTCCCTTTTAAATTGTAGGATCTGTATCCTTCTTATCCTCGTACTAAGCAACAAGATGTACATTGTCCTGCCCCTTCCAAAAAGGTAAAACCTTCAGAAATCCCTTTATAAAGACTTAATATCTGCAAGATACATTTTACGCTAAAACAGGAAGTAACTGATCTGTTAGCTTATTTGACGGGTAAAAAGGGCCGATTTAAAATAAAACTAATTTAGCTTTCTTTTCATTATAATAGAATGTTTGTATGTGTTCTAATGTTATGTAGTTAGTAGATGTAAAGCATTTACATAGCAGATTATTTTAAAAAGTGTTCACACATTACTAGAATCTAGTCTATGAAACAAGGATTCATTTTGTTTAATATCTAACTTCATATTACTTTAAATAAATATTATTTACACGTTACTTTTCATGTTCTCTTGATGCGAAAGCTGCGGTGGTGCAGCGGTAGCGTTGTCGCCTCACAGCAAGAGGTTCTCCCATTTGATTCTCGTACCTTCTCTCCATTGTTCCCTTGGCAATGGCAATGGCAATATTTGAACAAAAACATCTGATTTTATTGGCATCAAATGTTAAAAAGCAATGAATTGGAATCCATTAATACTTTATTGATAGAAAATTACTTTGATTCATCTTTATGGCTTGATTTACAAGAAGCTAGAAATTATATCAAAAATAAATTTGATTTAATACCTTCCTCAGCTAAAAAAATGAATCCCCAAACTTATTCAGTACTTGATTGCTTTTGCTCAAAAAATAACTTGATTAAAATTAGCCTGTCAGTTATATATAAAACTATTAAAACTGATTTAGATACAATTCCAGACAATTATTCAAAATATTTCTCTGACATTAATAAGTGTAACCCCTCAGATAAAGACAAATCGAATTTTCTTCACTCAGCAGGTAAAACTACTTCATCACCTAAATGGAAAATATTTACTTGGAGATTTTTACTAGATCCTTCATTACTCTACATAACATAAATAAGATGTATAAAAAAATTCTTTGTTGGAGATGTATGAAAGTACAGAATGCTGATTGGGCACATATCTTCTATGATTGTTTACTTATGAAAAAATTCTGGGAAGATATCAATTCTTTCCACCAACCATTATTCACTGATAACTTTTTACTTACCAAATCATTAGTTTTATTTAACACTTCAGTCCCACCTTGTGTAAAGCATAGTAAATATACACTTCTTTGGTCTGTACTGTCCATAGCCAGAAAAGAAGTTACAAGAAATTGGAAATCATCACATATTCCCTCTTTTCAAAACTTTAAAGATCTTCTTCTGGAAGTATCCAAACTAGAATCAATGACAATCAAAGCCATATCTTCTAGGAATACAGCGGTATATAATCAATGGAATAATATAATTGAATTATTAGAAAATCAATAATAGAAATATAATATTCAGTTTTTATTCACTTGTTTTAACTTATTTTGTCTATAGCAAAGTGAACATCTGTGTACATAGTCTACTCTCTTAATGTTGATCTTTTATATCAATGTTTTTGTTTTTATCTATCTTATCATAACATATGATTAGTTTTTTTGTTAATAATTGAATCTTCAAGAAATGCTTTCAATAAAATTAATTTAAAAAAAATAAACACACATACATAAATAATAAATAAATGATAGATTGTATCACCAAATATAAAAACATTACCAGACAAGACTAAATTTAACATGATACAAATTATTTCTATTTTCCTTATTCTAAAGCCACTGAATTCACAAAGCAGTTTCATAATAGCCTGTATCCCATATAATTAGGAATAACAGTGAGCAATCACCCTATATCTAGGGTCACTAGTACAATGTTTTCATCCATTCTCCCTTGTTGCCTATATGAATAGGTATATAAACTACTCAAGACAGGTGTGGTATCCTTCAAGGCCCCCGAGCCAATGGAAACCACAACCCAAGCTGCGGAAGCCCTTACAAATGCCTTCTATGAACACCTTCAGGACTGCATGGATCAGGCAATCCCAAATAAAACCAAGACTCTTTCCACCAAGAGTCTGGTGGACCCCAGCCATAAACAAACTTTACAATAAGAGGAGAAAGCTATTACATGATAGAGCAAAATCCCAAAAGGGAAGGCATCTTTGATCAGCACTAGCAAGAAACTACGATCCCTCATAAAATCATCCAAGGCCAACTTTGAGAGAAAATTGCCATAGATTCAAAAGACAATCATAAGGCCTTCTTCAGCTATGTCAGAAACCTGGGTGGAAACTCCCAGATATGCTCAGAATTAGTCCAAAATGATACAAAATCACTGAACCCACAGACATTGCCAACATACTGGCAGACAGGTTCAGCGCAAACTTCACCCCCAAAAGGAGAGATAACTATCCCAACTGAGAGTAGCCTCCCAGACATCTCAAATGTGCAGGTGAAAGCTGCTCTCTAGCTAAAACACAGCATCAATGGGACCGGATGGGGTCCCCCATGAACTCAATGAAGAACTAAACCCGCACATAAGGCAGCTGTTTAATCTTAGCCTCACCACAGGATATGTGCCCAATGCTGTGGTCCCACTCCACAAAGGAGGTGCCTCGCCTGGTCTGCAAAGCTATGGAGAGGATCATAATGGAACTCATAAACAAGGACATAGGGGACTTGCAGACCTTGGACCCAACCCAGTTTGGCTTTGTCAAGGGCAGATCTTGCCTTTTGAAATCAGTCACCAAGGCCATTGATGAGGGAAAGGCAGTCCATACAGCCTACCTTGACCTTGCAAAAGCTTAAATGTAAACCCATATGTCACAAGATGGGGACAGAACCCACAGGGTTAGAGTTGCTGGAGCCATGTCAGACTCCAAGCCGGTTACAAGTGTATTGTTTGGCATCTAAGAAGTACAGGCACACATAGGAGGACTATGGCTGACAAAGTTTGCGGATGACTGCAAACTGGGTGCCATAGTGGATAGTACATCGGACGCAGACATCCTTCAGAGGGGTCTCACGGAAACTGATAGCTGGTGCCAGAGCCATGGCCTGAAGTTAAACAAGGTAACCCCAAGCTACCATATAGGTGGCAACCCACTAAGCACAGAAGAGGTTATCAGGGACCTGGGGACCCAGGTTGACAGTGGCACATTGCCCACCTGATCATGAAGGGATTCACATCCAGATCAAGTGAGGTCATTGTTCCCCTGTACTCTTCACTTATCAGACCAATGATCGAGTACAATGCCCCATTCGGGATGTATCTCACCCGACACCTGCAGCAATTGGAGAGACCCCAAAAGTTCCTCACCAAAAGGATAAAGGGACTCCAAAACCTGTCATATGCTGCCAGACTGAAGAAACTCCAACTCTATTCAGTTGCATACCGTCTGCTTAGAGGTGACCTGTGCCTGACATACAAGGCCATGACCAACCCGGAATTAATGGACATGCTCCACCTCAAAAAATCCAAATCCACCAAAACCACTAGAGCAAGCAACTTAAACCTTAGCACAGATATAAATAGGATGTGCTGGAGGGATAGATTTATCACCCAGAGACTCCCCATGCTGTGGAATAAAATCCAGGTCCATGTGAGGCAGAGCACCACGCTGGCTCTGTTCAAGAGAAATCTTGACCGGTGGATGGGAGATCGAATCATCTCTGTGTCACTACTGGACAGAGGCACAACAAACTAATGGGCACAGTATTTCTAACATAAGTAAGCCACATAACTTTGGGCTAGGCTTATAAATGCCCTAGGGCAGTTAGCCTAGTATAAACCTATGAACCTATGAACCTATAAATATCTCAAAAATCATCTGTGTCAGATATAAAACTCATAACAGCATTCAAAGTTTCAATGTCCCAAATATAAAGAAATTAGATATGTGACCTCTCTATTTCTATATACAGTAGGTTTCATAGAAAGAAGAGAAGGCTGCTCACAAATCTTACATAAACCATATAAAATGGTATTTTATTGAGTGAGCATGCAAACAATACTCAGTTCAAAGGATAACTCATGTTTCAGCTGTAACTCACATAACACATGCTTAACTCAATAGAACTTCTTTGCCTGAGTTCTGCTAATCTCCTGAAACATGTTTTTGACGAATAAAGTACAGAAATGGTAGTCATATAATCATTCTTCTTATAACTATATACCCACGTCTACCTGCTTATTTTTTATATTTATATTTTGTTTCAAATTAATAAAATCCTGTTGTCTAGTATAAGATATATCGTACATCTTCAAATCTGGCTTTGCCTTTGTGTAGTTCATGCATTTGTTGTTGGCTGCTGGTCTTGGAGGAGCTGTTCCCACTTTCTCTATATTTCATGTCAGTATTTAGGACTCTACTATGAAATGCCAACTTTCTGAAAATCAACATTTCGAAAAAAAAAAAAAAAAAAAATGAAAAAATGTCCAGAAACCAAAAGGGTGAAAACTCCTTTTTTAATTGCTTTTTGCAGGCAGCAAGCCCCACTCCACCACCACCTTATGTGGTGGTGGGGGCCCTCCACCATCCTTGAACTTGTATATACCAACTAAATGATTGCATTAGAATATACTTAAAAATGGGGCTACTTAAAACAGGAATTACTTATATTTTGTTTACAGATGACATGAAAGAAATCAAAGATGGAATTAGAGAAGCAGAGTTTTCGCATCCAAGGTCTGTATGGGCAATAACAGAGGAGCTAATGAAAATATAATAAAAGAAGGAAAAGGGTTAAAATTACTGATAGGAAAAACTACATGAATGGAATTTCTTAAAAAGAAAGAGGGCAACCCTAGAAAGATCATATGACAATGACACCATTTTATGACAGTTTGACAAGATGGTGGATGGTGCATAAAGAAAAGTTTTAAAATATATACTTAAAATTAGAGAGAGAGGGAGAGAGTGAGAGTAATGGAAGAAGGAAAAGATGATATACAGTAAGCAAACATAATTTTTTGAAAGATTAGTAGTAAAAGTGGCAGAGAAAAGTGTTGAAGAAGAAGCAAATTATAAATACAAAAAATAGAATGATATTTAGACAAAAGTATTATCTGAAAGGGAGGGAAGAAGAAATTTCCCCATTTGTAGGTAAGAAACTGAGATGTAATTAGAGAAGAGAAACATGAATGTAATGAAGGATGAAAAAGTCCAGTTAACATATAAACAAGAGGAAATTATGGATATAGTTGAAATGTATGTACAAAGTATGCATGAGAAAAGATGTGATGGGGTGTATGGCAATTAAAGAAGATGGAAAATGAGGTAGTAGAAGAATAGAAAAAAGAATTGAGAGGAAACAGTTAGCGTATGCTATAAAGGAAGGCAGAGAAGAATCAGCACCAGGTCCAGATGGATTAGGGTATAGTTTTTATAAAGAAATGTTAGATGATGATTTTCTGGAAATATTAAATGAATGGATGGAGGAATGTTTAAAAGAACAAGGGATTTGTAAAGGGGTTATAAAATTTATACTGAAAAATGGGGAAAGGAAAGAAATAAAAAATGGGAGACCAATTACGTTGGGAACTACTGAAGATAAAATATTTATGAAAATTATTCAGAAAAAAAATGGTGGGTGTTGTGAAAGAAGAACTGGATGAAGGGGTGCACATGTTTAGAGAGGAAAGAGTAAATAAAATTCTAATGATGGTTAAAGAAGTGGATGAGTGTATAGATAAAAGAGAGAAGGAGAAGGAAAAGTAACAGTATGTGATGTGGCTATGGCATTTCATAGCATTGATCATGGGGAAATGTTGAACGTTTTAAAAGAATACAAGGTAGTATAAGAATAAGAAGTATAGTGAAGACAGTTTATGAAAATGCTTATGTGTTTGTGAGGGTGAATGGAGGGGTAATAAAAAAGATAAGATAAGGAAGAGGGGTAAAGCAGGGTTATTCATTGAGCACCTGGCTGTTTGTGATGGTAATGAATGTAGTTATACAAACATGTGGATTAAAGTTAGAGAATGGTACATGGGAAGTTAAGGAAGGGATGAGGTTACCATTAATGCTAACCTGTGTTGGTGATTTGGTCTTAGTAGCCAAGAACAAACATTGGATGAAAGAGATAATTTACAGAACACAACAAATTTTAGGTAC
Source organism: Protopterus annectens (assembly GCF_019279795.1). Taxonomy (NCBI): domain Eukaryota; kingdom Metazoa; phylum Chordata; order Ceratodontiformes; family Protopteridae; genus Protopterus; species Protopterus annectens. Next base: position 1,950,917,226 of record NC_056739.1, read on the forward strand.
AGTAGGATTACAGTTAAATAAGTCATAAAGTAAGGGGTGTGGATCTGTGGTAAGAATGGCAAGAATTTATTTTTACCTGACCTGAAACTGATGTTCTAGGGGTTAAGTTTGTAAGGGAACAATGGAGAGAAGGTATGAAAGTTGACAGATTGGTGGAGGATGTTTCAGTTGTTCTTGAGAAAAAGGGTATATTTGTTAAATACATATATTTTAGAAAAACGAGCATATTTGGATGGTATGTATGTTTCCAAACTGTATAGAAACTGAATTATCGGATATCTTTTTTGGTTTTCTATGGGGAACAAGGTTGAATCCAGTCAAAATAGGAATAGTTTATAATATAAAGAAAAGGGGAATTTGAATTTAATAAATCCAGTTGTTTTCTTAGTGTCTTTAAATTTCTTTAGGGTGTTAAAAAAAGTGTTGGAAAAGGCAATACTAGGAAAATTTTTATTTGAAAAATGTAAAGGTACATGGATGGGTGGAGGTAAAAAATGGAAAGGGAAACAAAAGGTTTGGTATTTTGAAAGTAAAATAAATACATGAAGAAGTTATGTAAATGAAGTAGCGGCAGAAAGGAAAGAATGGTATAGAAAATAATGAAAGCAAATTATTATATTGATCCTTGGGGGAACAAAACAAGGAAAATGCTGAAGAGATTTGAACCTTATTTTGTAGCTGCTAGTGAAAAGTAACATGAAATACAAAATGACAGAACAAAGCTTGTGCAATAACTGTAACACTGAAGAGACATTGCAACATTGTTTTCTGGACTGTAAGAAAAATGAAAGTTTTTGGACATCATTCAAAGATGTTTATGACTGGAAAGCATTTAAAACATTGATATGACGTGGAGTTGCATGGGAAATATAAGGCTGGAAGTGAGAAAGAAATTAAAAATGGGATGCATTTTTATTCATTGCTATTTGGTCTTTGCGGATAAGAAGATATGAAGAATTGCTATGTAACAAAAGAAAAGATGATGAGGAAGTAATATGTGATATAAAGAAATGGTTACAGTGGAAAAGGGTGGGGGGATGAAATGATTTTGCATGTATTTGGGAAGCTAAACATGTAAAGTGTTTCACTGTGATGTAATGAATGTGTAAATAATGAAGCAAAGATGGAAATGTAGTTGTATAATAAAGCAAGCACTACACTTGTTGATTGGTGCCATGGGATCTCTTACATCCACTTAAGCTACCACTAATTCAAGCAGATGGGTCCTCAGTTTAACATCTCATCAGAAGGCTGGCATACTCAGGATAGTAACCCCTCCATGCTGTGCTTTAGCATTAGCAATCAATCTAAAAGAACGAAGGAGACACCCTCACAGAGTTCTGTGGTTAAAAAATACGTTGTAGTTCAACAAAAGCGTGTCACGAACCAAGCCAGTAGTAAATATAATGTCTACAGCTTTAGAGGCACAACTAAAATTACCTAAGATCTTGTATTTCTGTTTGTTAATCAATACATGAGTCCCTTCCTGTATTGACTTACATTGATGGCAAAACCCACATTTGGTCATATCTTTTATTTTTTGAAAGGTCGTTTTCTTATTATTTTCTAATAAAGATTTTAAACTCAAACCCTTTCTGTATGTAATTTTCGGTGTGGTGCCCAAACATTGATGCAATTGTTTGCCCTCCAACCATTGTTTATAGTATGGAGGGGGACTTTAAGATTTATAACTTTACCTCCCTTCATATCAATACAGAGATGGCTGACTTTTTTTCTAAAGGTCTTTCGTTTGTTCCAGATACACATATGGACTTGGTTAAAACCATTATTGATTTAAAATTATTTGTCCGCAAGTTAAATCTTTCTGCTGTGCTGGGTAATAAATCTACCTTAGTTAATCCCTTTAGGATAGCTAGTCTATTTAACCCCCCTTTGGTCAACAGTCTTAAAACTTTCGAAAAAGCTTGTGAACTTGATCTAAGATTTTTTGCTACTAATAGCACACATAATTATAAAAGTAAGCTTAACATATCAATTAACCAACGAGATTATCTAAAACTGTTGCAGGATTGTAACATTCGTGTCATGAAACCCGACAAAGGAAATGGCCTCATTTTTATGGACCAAATAAAATATATAGATAAATTATCCACTCATTTGGAAACTGGCCCATATGAAGAGGTCAGTTTAAATGAGGTTAATATAGCTTATAGTAGGATTAGGAACACCATTGAAGACTTGTTTTTAGAAAATCTTATTGATATAGATATTTACAGGTACTTGAATGTATCAGCACCTAGATTGGCAACCTTTTTTGGTGCGCCTAAAATCCATAAATCATTGGAGGATCCTCCTTATAGACCTATAGTGGACGGTAGAGGATCTATTTTGGTAGCATGTGCTAAGTATGTTGACACAATTTTAAAACCTCTCATTGAGAAAGAAACTCAGATATGTAGAGACTTCTGGAGCTTCCTTGCTGACATCAACAGGATCCTGTTTGACTCCAACTTTGTATTATTAACAATAGATGTCAGAAACCTCTATGCTGTCATCCCGCAACGACTAGGGTTAGAATGGGTCAGAGAATTTCTAGAAGATAAAAAAGTTGAACAGAATATCATTAATATCACAGAGACATTGCTGGAATTGATTCTTAAATACAATTTTTTTACCTTTAATGGTAAAATATATAGGCAGATTTCTGGAGTCGCTATGGGATCTCCTTGTGGGGGGGCATTCGCAAATTGTGCCATGGCCCATTGGGAGAATACACTATTGTTTAACAATGTTTTGTTTAAAAAGCATGTCGCCTGGTACACTAGGTACCAGGATGACATGTTTTTGTTATGGAAAGGGCCTTCAGATATGATAACAGATTTTATTGAAGATATAAAGACACTTACCAACTTCTTAGATTTTACATTTGAAGTACATAATAAAGAGATTAGCTTTTTGGACATAATGCTATGTAAAGACAACATTGAAGCTAGATTTATTAGTAAAATCTATCGAAAACCAACTTACTCGAATGGTTTTTTGCATTTTAGTAGTTGCCACCCTCACCATCAAAAGAAAGCGGTGGTGAAGGGACAGATGGTGAGGGCGGCCCGTATGATTACTACCGATTCTGACTTTTTGGAAGAATGCAATAACTTGAGTAACATGTTTGGTAATAGGGGGTATCCAGAAACTCTGATTATGGAAATAAAAGAAGAAGTGATGTGTAAAAGGCAATCAGGGTATTTTAAACCTATTTTAAGTAAACAAGAATTGCCTGTCCTTCCAATGTTAGATAGGGCTAAGGATAGGGATACTCAGATTGATGGCTCAAATCTCAACATTAGATTTTTGTGCACTTTTACTATCGACCATCATTTTATTAGAAACATGTTGCATAAGAATTGGGCTATTATAGTGGAGGACAAACAATTGCATCAATGTTTGGGCACCACACCAAAAATTACATACAGAAAGGGTTTGAGTTTAAAATCTTTATTAGAAAATAATAAGAAAACGACCTTTCAAAAAATAAAAGGTATGACCAAATGTGGGTTTTGCCATCAATGTAAGTCAATACAGGAAGGGACTCATGTATTGATTAACAAACAGAAATACAAGATCTTAGGTAATTTTAGTTGTGCCTCTAAAGCTGTAGACATTATATTTACTACTGGCTTGGTTCGTGACACGCTTTTGTTGAACTACAACGTATTTTTTAACCACAGAACTCTGTGAGGGTGTCTCCTTTGTTCTTTTTGTCTTCAATAGTTTGTGTGCTGTTTTGGATTTATTAGCAATCAATCTGCCTTGTGTGGGAAATAAATCCACAGGCTTCTGTGCCAATGGGTAGTGTGAAACCTGTTGTACCACTGACACTGCTACTCTAATCCACTGAATCCCCCACCTAGATCCCGGTTATGATATCAGTGCCATTACAGCACTTCACTTTTTATGTTGTCTCTGGTGTCTAGTGGTTCATCCCCACTACATTCATGTTAGATTGTTAGTTACTTTAGAAACACAGGACTTAAAACCAATCTGATGACCTTAAATATAAAGATGCATACAAAATATCTCACATAATATTCACGCAAAGGATAAAAAGGTTACACAGGCAAACCATTCAGTAAAAAGTGCAAGAAAGTCTCAGCCAAACTAGAATCTTCACTGCATAATACCTTAAAACTCATGGGATATATGCAAATGACCCCTTAAGGACAAACTAGTTTTTCAGCTACATGACTTCAGAATACCCATGACTTTTTAAATCTTTTTCTGTATTCAATTTTTCAGATGCTCTTTCCTACAAAAAATGGTTTTCCTCAAATAACTACAAGTATGCAATCACAAACTTTCTCTAAAAAATGTCAAGAAATGTTTGATTTTTTTTCTTTTAAATCAGAATGACTTACTTAATATGTTTACAGTCTCTGTTTTGACTGTACAGCTAGTTGTCTTACTATATTTATACCCTAAACTTGTGCTGTGCATTTTTACTCCCATGCAGGACTAGATTTTAGTTATAATTTAATGTCTTATTATATTGTTTTTACATTGACAGCTTTAAAAGTATGTAGCACTGGCATTTTTGTCTTGACTTATTCTGACTACATTACTTTCATTTTCTAACTTTACCTAAATCTATTGCTTAGCAAGTGCAGCAACTGCTTTGAGACATTAAATTGTATGGCTAAATATGCTGTTTTATTTTGTTTTAATAAAGCCCTTTGTATTTTTAAATGACTGTTTTTAATTATAGCAGGCTGCTCTCCTTCATTTAGAATATTTTTCATTGTATGTGGTTACACAGACAAAGTATGGATCCTACTTTGGCATTATACTTTGTTTTGGGGAGTACTTGATACATGGAATATTTTTTTTTTCAAAAAGGATATTGGGTTGATGTTTTTCTTTGTTACTATTTCCCCAAAATTACAATTTATTTTATTTTATTTATCACAATGTTTCTTGTGATTCATAATAGCTACAGTTTGTTTAAAAAAAAAAAATGTGGGAATAAATTAAAAAAAAAAAGGGTTAATGGAAAAGGGGGGGGTAAATACATTTTTTTGGGAAACTAAACTTTTTTAAAAAATTAATGAATTGTAAATTAAAAAAAAGTGGAAATGTATTGAAAAAAAAAGCAACACTCTTTTTATTTCCCGGGGTTTTTACACCATTAACACCAAATCAAGCAAGGGGCCTCTTTTAAAATTTAAGAAGGAGGTCTCGGGTGAACCCCTCCAGGGGGTTTTTTTACAATAATGACCTGAAACTGATGTTCTGAGGTTAAGTTTTGTAAGGAACAATGGAGAGAAGAATCTGATTGACATTGAGTGGAGGAGATGTTTCAGTGTTCTTGAGAAAAAAGGGTATATTTGTTAAATACATATATTTAGAAAAACGACATATTTGGATGGTGTTATTGTGTTTCTAAACTGTATAGAAACTGAATTATCAGATATCTTTTGGTTTTCTGTAGGGAACAAGGTTGGAATCCAGTCCATGGAACGGATTTATAATATAAAAGGGAGTTTAGTTTAAAAAAATCAGTTGTTTTCTTGGTAATCTTTAAATTTTTGGGGTGTTAAAAGAGAGTGTTGGAAAAAGGCAATATGGAAATTTTTATTTGAAAAATGTAAAGTGCATGGATGGGTGAGGTAAAAATGGAAGGAAACAAAAAGGTTTGGTATTTTGAAAGTAAAATAAAGACATGAAGAGTTATGTAAATGGTAGGGGCAGAAAGGAAAGAATGGTATAGAAAATAATGAGAAAGCAGAATTGTATATTGATCCTTGAGACAAAACAAGGAAAATGCTGAAAGAGATTTGAGCCTTATTTTGTATTGCTAGTGAAAGTAACATAAAATAGAAATGACAGAACAAAGCTTGGCCATAACTAGCAACACTGAAGAGACATTGCACCATTGATTTTGGACTATACAAGGAAAATGAAAAGTTTTGGGCATCATTCAAAGGTAATTTATGACTGGAAGAAGCATTCTAAAACATTATTGGCGGTAGATTTATGGGAAATATAAGGCTAGGTAGAGAAAGCAATTGAAAAATGGGATGCATTTTTATTCATTTGCTATTTGGTCTTTCTGTGGATGAAAGGATATGAAGAATTGCTGTGTAACAAAAGAAAAGATGATGAGGAAGTAATATGTGATATAAAGAAATAGTTGCACAGTGGAAAGGGTAGGATGATTTTGCATGTATTTGGGAGAGCTAAACATGTAAAGTGTTTCCTGTGATGTAATGAATATGTAAAATAATGAAGCAAAGATGAAATGTGGTTGTATAATAAGCAAGCACACTACACTTGTTGATTGAATTCCATGGGATCTCTTACACATCATAGCTACCACTAACTCCAAACGGAGTGGGTCCTCAGTTTAACATCTCATCAGAGGATGGCATACTCAGGATAATGGCCCTCCGGTAACATTGCTTTAGCATTAGCAATCAATCTGCCTTGTGTGGGAAAAAAATCCACAGGCTTCTGTACCAATGGGTAGTGTGAAACCTGTTGTACCACTGACACTGCTAGTCTAATCCACTGGATCCCCCACCTAGATCCCGATTATGATATCAGTGCCATTACAGCACTTCACTTTTTATGCTGTCTCTGGTGTCTAGTGGTTCATCCCCACTACATTCATGTTAGATTGTTAGTTACTTTAGAAACACAGGACTTAAAACCAATCTGATGTCCTTAAATATAAAGATGCATACAAAATATCCCACATATTATCCACACAGAAGATAAAAAGGTTACACAGGCAAACCATTCAGTAAAAAGTGCAAGAAAGTCTCAGCCAAACTAGAGTCTTCACTGCATAATGCCTTAAAACTCATGGAATATATGCAAATGACCCCTTAAGGACAAACTAGTTTTTCAGCTACATAACTTCAGAATACCCATGACTTTTTAAATCTTTTTCTGTATTCAATTTTTCAGATGGTCTTTCCTACAAAAAATGGTTTTCCTCAAATAACTACAAATATGCAATCACAAACTTTCTCTAAAAAAAGTCAAGAAATATTTGATTTTTTTTTCTTTTAAATCGGAATGACTTAATATGTTTAAAGACTGTACAGCTAGTTTTCTTACTATATTTATACCCTAAACTTGTGCTACTCATTTTTACTCCCATGCAGAACTCGATTTTAGTTATAATTTAATGTCTTATTATATTGTTTTTACATTGACAGGTTTAAAAGTATGTAGCACTGACATTTATGTCTTGACTTATTCTGACTATATTACTTTCATTTTCTAACTTTACCTAAATTTACTGCTTAGCAAGTGCAGCAACTGCTTTGAGACATTAAATTGTATGGCTAAATATGCTGTTTTATTTTGTTTTAATAAAGCCCTTTGTATTTTTAAATGACTGTTTTAATTATAGCAAGCTGCTCTCCTTCATTTAGGTTATTTTTCATTGTATGTGGTTACACAGATAAAGTATGGATCCTACTTTGGAATTATACTTTGTTTTGGGGAGTGCTTGATACATGGAATATTTTTTTTTCAAAAAGGATATTGGGTTGATGTTTTTCTTTGTTACTATTTCCCCAAAATTACAATTTATTTTATTTTATTTATCACAATGTTTCTTGTGATTCATAATAGCTACAGTTTGTTTAAATGTTGAACATTGCATAACGCAACAGTTTCACTAAGCATGCATGACTCATATACTTGAATCAATTATGTATCCTCAACTTAAAACACTCAATGGGATTCAATAAACTCTGTGTATGCTTCACACGAAGTCTACATGGAGTTTGTATATCCGGCGGTGATGTATGGTGAGCAATAGTGCTCATTGCATATTCATGCTGCACACTGCATTTAAACATAAATAAGCAAAGTTTTGTGGCTGGCAACAGTGTTACCAGCCAGGAAATCATGTAAGCAAACATGGACACTCCTGTTTAAATAAGAGCACTGAAGGTCTGCAGTTTTGCATGGACTATCACAGTGATCACTAGAGATTCACAGATAACTCTCAATCTCTTAGTGTAACACATCTGAACAAAGACTACCATAATAGGGGGACAATGACCCAGAAATAGGGACATATTTGACATATTTGCCCTACAGAAATGTTAGAATAACTAAGGTTTGTGTTAGGGTACATATTCTGAAGGATTTCAAGTCCAAAACTCAAATGTATGTAATTATTGAGTCACATCAGTCCTGAGATTATCCCAGTGATACAACAGTAAACCACAAATTTGATAAGGAAAACATCTGGACATTCTGTGAAAATCTAGATAGTTGAGAGGTATGATTATTAATTACATGATGCAAAACCAGGGCAGGACAGTGTATCTACAGGGCAGAGTATTGTGAAATCCCATTCCTGGCATTATATACTGAAGTTGTGTAAATGATCTGCAAAGATACATGGGCTGCCATCTAAAATAAACACTCAGGGTAAATGTGTGTATTGAATATGGACACACAGATGAATTGTAGGAATGAACACAGGGAAAGAGGACAGGTGAAACAATCTAATGTACAGCAGATTAGGGCATGTCAGTGGAAGACATTATGGTACAGTAGGGACTGCGTAGTGGAAATGTATATTATGTGACTGTCACACAACATGACATAATGGGGAGGATGTCTGTGTGAAATAATCATCCTTACATGAATAATGCGGAGGACATCTATCAGACATCTGACATACAATTGGCGTAGGATGCACATTGTGATTTGTCTGAATATGAGTGTAATCTCAGCAGAGGTCTCCAGCAAGTGAGACACAGGTAAAGGCTCATGGGCAACATTAAAAGAAGCAACCACAATCATGGACAATATCAGAATAATACCACCAGTAATCCCATGCCTCTGACATAACATATGTGATTTAGAGTGATCAGAGATGCTTATGCACAAACACACTTGTACAACTATTATGATACATCCATGCTCTATGTGGGTAATCACACACACTATCCTGGCACTGTAACATCTGCTGGATGTGTAAGGAGGGTCACTGCTATACCTGAATGTGACATTTTTTATATATATATATATATATATATATATATATATAGAACAATCCACACTGTCACAAATGTTATCCACGCAATTAATGTTGTCAAGCACTTATGTATGTACTGTGTGCATCATCAGACCAGGTAGCACACATGCATCTGGTATAAGAACTTAATGGGGTTCCACACCATCAGCCAGTAATGTTTATGTCACAAAAAGAATACCAAGGTATAGCCAACAATCTGTGTAACAGCTCACCGTGCCAAAGGTGATACAATTCAGTCACACATCAGTGTAAGATGTATAGGGAGGTACATGAAGAAGGGTGCATTGTACTCAGTTATTGGTGTGATGAAGGCTAGGTACTGTGGAGGTATTATGGCATCTGATGTTGATGTCCTTCACATACTCAGTACTTGTGTTACATACAAGGGAGTATTCAGCACTGTAACCATATGCTGATGGATGTTCCACTTACCATCTACTTCAAGACACAGGTCACATACCTATTGATCTGATTATAGGGTGTGTTGTCAAGATTATACTTGGGTTCTGTGTTTGTTTTCCTGATGTAATAAATCCCACATTTTTTTCTTATCATTGCAAGTGTTGTCATAGCTGTGGCAGCAGTGTTTGGTGTGTGTTGATACTGTCTTTATTATATTAATGTTACAGTTGGAGTCAACGATTGCCCACAATCTGTAGTTCTTCAGGCAGCTGTTTGTACACAGGATGTGTGTGTCATCTGTGAAGTCCATTACATAAACAATGGACAGGAAAGGGCATAGCAGACAACTATGATGTGTGGACCTATCACTGGACCGGAGATATATGTCACAACACACATGTCAACATATTTAGATGCTATGTATGTGATACACTGGTCTACCCACTTGGTAATATAGGTGTATATGGCCACATCTGACAGTGTTGCATGAATACCTCAGTGTGGATTTCTGTCAAATGCCTTGGACTTGTCAAGTTCAAAAGGATGATAGTGTTGTTGTTATGCATGCCTTCAGTGATCTCTTTGAGGACATCTAACAGATGTAACAGACATGATGTAACATTAACAACTCACACAGGTCCATTGCACACAGCTGGGATATCAGCAGATGGTCTCGACCATATGGTGCTCAAACTTGTAAAAGTTCGATTATGTGATGTAGACCCCTATTGATATACTTTTAAAAAAAGCAACTTTACAAACACATTTTTAATATAAGCATCTGTACAAATCAATTTGATATTCAAATAGCATATAATTCTTTACAAAACTCCAGCTGGCTATGCTGGCATATGTTATGCATGCACTGCCCTACTCTCCCTGGCACAGCTGGCACTACCTCACACCATCACATCTTTCTCCCCTTTGAAGACTCAGGTGAGTTTTTCAAGCGATCCTGGAAAAAGTTTGCTTGAGAGAAATGAGCATCTCTGGGAACACATTAATCCATACCCTCTCTTGAGAGCCTATTTGTATTGGCATTGCTGACCCCACTATGGTGCTGTGCTGTCATGTCATATGCCTACAACCCTAGGCTCCACCTTAATAACTTGTCATTTTCTGGCTCAATGTAGCCATGTTAAGAGATTGTGGTCTGTAATCACAATGAATTTCCTTCCATACAGATAGGGCTGAAGTTTTTGCAGTGTCCATATTATGGCTAGACATTGTTTTTCTACAGCTACATAACATTCATCCCTGAGTTGGAGTCTATGGCTGAGATATACAACATGGTGCTCTTCTTCCTCTCAGAAAACCTGGCTGAGTACAGCCCCCACTCCATGGTTTGAAGCATCCAGCTGCAAAACTATTTTTTTGCTGTGATCTGGACTGGCTAGCACAGGAGGGTCCTCCCAAAACCCCTTTAAGCTTTTGGAATGCCTGTTCACAGACTGGGGCCACACAACCTTATCTGGCTTACTTTTCCTTGTTAGGTCTGTGAGGGGAGCAGCTATTGTACTATAATTAGCAATCATCTTTCTATAGTATCCCATTGTCCCCAAAAATGTCCTCACCCACTTTTTGGTAACAGAGGGAGGCCATGCCTGAATAGCTTCCACTTTGTCAGGTTCTGGCCCCTCCCTGCTCTATGTTCCAGGTAGGAGACCTCTGCCATACCCACCTGACACTTACTGGGCATAATGGTCAACCCTGCTCTTTGCAGTCTGCCTAGAACCTCGCTGACATGCTGAAGGTGCTCTTACCAGGAATAGCTGTAGATGGCAATATCTTTTAGGTAAGCAAGGGCATAATCTCCTGCTCCTGATTGGATTTCCTGGCACTATGACAGGATAATCCTATGGCTAGGCTTGTAAAGGCCCCAGGGCCATTAGCCTAGTACACACCTATGAACCTATGAAGCTATATGATCTAGCAGCCTCTGGAAGGTTGCTGGGGCATTTTTCATCCCAATCGGCATATTTGTGAACTTGTATAATTAGAAAGGAGTTATAATGGCTGACCTGTCTCTAGCAGTGGGAGTCAAAGGCACCTGCCAATAGCCCTTGGTCAGATCAGTAGTGGTCAGATACTTAGCCCCACCCAGCTGCTCTAAGGCTTCATCTCTCCTAGGCATGGGGTAAGCATTTGACTCTGTGTGATTGTTTAGTTTTCTGTAGTCCACACAGAACCTGGTACTGCCATGCTTCTTTGGTACCAACACCACTGGGGAGACCCAAGGACTGCTGGATTCCTAGATTACTCCCAGTTCCAACATTTCCTATATCTCATCCCTCAAAGTCTGTGTGACTCACTCAGGCACCCTGTAAGGAGCCTGCTTGATAGGTCTTTGGCATCCTGTATCCACATGGTGCTGCATCAGGTGGGTGCACCCACGTTTTCCAGTGAACATGTCCCCAAACCCCTGTAACACTGCTCAGATTTCCTCATTTCCTCATACCTGGGTAGGGGACAGCCACTGGGACATTGCTACCCTTTCCACTGAAGTGTCAGTCTGAGCCTCACTGAGAAGATCAGTCACTAGATCCCCCTCAGACTCCTCCTGCTAGCCACTGCAAATACTCAGCACAAGGACCTCCCTATCATGGTAAGGCTTTATCATGTTAACATGGTACAGTTTGTACCCCTGTCTAGCAGCTTTACCATGTAGGTAACATCACTGACCTTCCTTACCACTTTGAAGGGTCCTACCAAAGCTGCCTACAGCTTATTGTGTCTGAAATGAATGAGCGCCATAACCTGCTGTCCAATAGCATACTCTCAGGCTTAAGCATTCCTGTCATACCAGACCTTTCTCTGCTGTTGGGCTCCTGCTAGGTTCTCCTGGGCCAAGCCCATGAGCTCCCTAAGCAATTTCCTGAGGTGTAGGACACATGCCACAACAGACTCCTTGTGGGATTCACACTCACCCTCCCACTCATCACAAATCAAATCTAAGGGCCCCCTCACCCTATGTCCATACAGCAACTGAAATGGTGAAACACCTGTGGATTCCTGGGGTACCTCTCTGTATGAAAACAGCAGCTAGGGCAAATATTTGTCCCACTCTCTCTCTTAGACTGGTCTGCAAATGTCCTTAGCATGGTTTTGACCGTAGAGTTTAACCTCTCCAGAAGACCATTAGTCTGGGGGTGGTAGGGAGTAGTCTTTAAGTGCTTCACTCCACAGTGATTCCACAGACAAGCCAGGAGGTCTGACATGAAACTGGCACCTCTGTCAGTCAGTATTTCTCTCAGAAACTTACCCTGCTGAAAATATCTAGCAAGGTATTTGCCACCTTCTCTGCCTCGATGGAGGATAGAGCCACTGCCTCAGGGAATCTAGTAGCATAATCTACTACCACTAGGATATATTTCTTCCTTGTAGAACTTGGCGTACTCAGAGGCCCCACAATATCTACAGTGACCCTCTGAAATGGCTTTTCAATCACAAGCAAATGCATCAAAGGAGCTTTCACCTTGTCTCCTGCCTTGCCTACTTTTTGGCACTACTCACAGGTTCTGCAGTAACTGTTACATCCCTTTCAATCCCAGGCCAATAAAGGTTCTGCATAATACATCTCTTAGTATGTTTTATCCCCATATGACCTGCAAAAGGAATGTCATGGGTTATGGCGAGAAGTGCCTGACAGTAGGTTCTGGGCAGTACCAACTGCTGCATTACCACACTCTCTAGCCCTCCCTCAGGGGTCCACATTCTATATAGTAACTCTTTGCTCCAGTGTACAGACTCCCCTTTTCCTTGAGAATCAGGTGTCGCCTTAGCTACCTCCCTCAAGCCTCATAACATAGAGTCCAAAAGCTGAGCCTATTTGAACTCTACCTTTGTGACTCTTCCCACCCCCCCCCTTCCACAGGAAGTCTGATATCTTCTGACAGGGGTACCTCACTGTCATCATGGGTACTACCACTCACCTCTGTCCTTGCACTCTGTCCAAGGGAACATCAGTACCTATTAACAGCTGTGGCTCACCTTCAGGGTCACTGCTACAGGGTAGCTCCCTCCCTGAAATAGCCACATCACCAGCCCCAACTTCAGGTGTGGGGTCTGTCTGGGTTTCCCCCAGGCTACCAGACCCACATGCCTGTCTCCAAGCCTGACTGCATGTAACTGCATGCACACAACATAGTGCATTAACAAAATCATTCCTTATCAAGACATCTGTAGAGATATCCTCAAATGCATCTACTTGCTTGCTTACATTTCCACCCTCCTAGTGAAGGTGAACCCTGGTTGTATTTGGAAAGGAATACCTCATAAAGTTGTGACTGGAGTGGACTGCCCAAGCAAGTACTGCTCCTCTTTAACCATTGCAGGCTTCACAATGGTTCTGTCATAGACTTTGTCTTTCTTAGCAGCAGCCTGTTTTCCATCCACTAAGATAGGATATCAAGTGATAGTTTGGTACCCATGTTGTCTCCAGACAACTTACCATTGGCATGCTGTTATTCCCACTTGCTGGCTCCCTAAACTTTTGTTCCCCTCCTTGCTTTAGTGGACATTTGTATGGTGCATGGCCCCTCTGGTTACATTTAAAACATCTAAACCCTGATCCTGGCTATGCACCTGAACTAGTAGCTTCCCCTTTTACTGATGGATTCTGTTGGGGTTTTTTAGGCTGCCTCCATGGGTTCCATTTTATTCGTGAGCAGCACTAGGTATTCCCTTTTTGTGCAGTGATGTCCTACTTGCCAAGCACATATAATTTTTTCTCCCCAGTTCATCTGTAGATTTACACTCTCGGTCTGCCAACCGGATTGTCATGTCCTTAAGCAAAGTGCTAAGGGCTTGTTCCTTCACCAAAAGGTCTGCTAGTCTTTCAAAAGTGTTGACTTGACACCCACTTACCCACCTATGAAAATATGTGCTTAGCTCAGTAAAATAATCACATATACTTTCATCTGCCCTATGTCTATGCTCACTAATTTTTTTTCCTGAAAGCTTCAGGTGTTAACTTAAAACATCCCAAAAAACATTGTTTAACCTTATCATAATTTAAACAATCAGTATCAGACAATTTAGAAACAGCAGTTACAGCTTTACCATACTTTCAAATATATGAATAAAACTATCAAAATTACCACCTTCCATATACTGTGGAAGAAATTTACTGACCTTTGTTGTTTCTGGGGTTCAGTTATTCCCTTCCCCATTACCTCCATGTTCCTGTCAAAGAGTCAGCATGCCCCATGTTGAATTGTTTCTCATTTTCTTCTGTCTCCAAATGTGTCAGTCTCTCTGCCGATTCTAATTCCATAAGATTTGCCTCCAGTTCAATTCTGTTTAACTCCAGATGGGTATTCAAGTGCTCTGAGGAAAAGGTAAACTGCCCTGTTTCTGAGGGCTGTACACCTCCATCACCAGACTGGTTGTCTTCCTGGTTGCTGGTCTGTGCTGCAGCTGCAACTAAGTGTGAAATAATTTCTATTTTAGTCAGGTTGGCATGCACCAGTCCTTTAGATTTGCATACCTTAGTCAACTGGTTCACTGTTTCCATGGTTAAACTAAACAAAAAAATAAATAAATAAAACTGTTGTGAAAAATGAAACTCTGTATGTTTACCTTGTGGCTGCTGACAGTACACACACCTTTAGTGACAGCTGCTTACAGGCTACAGATGTTCAATTAATATCCCACCTATACCACCAGTATATGTGACGTCCCTCCTCTGGGCTAGAGATCAAGGAGCTTCAATCCTCACCCCTGACGCTGGTGGGGAACATTCAAGGTGAGAAAAATAGACACACACAGTATTTTCAGATGCATCTCTCTTCACTAAGTACATTTTCCCTGAAGAACACACAGGGAATGCACACTCCAGTCCTGGGGCTGAGCTTTCTCTCCTGACCCCAAATAAGACTCTCCACTGATCACTATAGAGCTGAGTCCTTAGCTGGGTGTTTCAAGCCAAGCCCTGTGCCACCACTTCTATGGAATCAGTGCTCTCAGTGTTTCTGTTCAAAGTAGCTGTTACGCACATTCTCTTTGAGATTTGATTTTCACACACACACACACACACACACACACACACACACACACACACACACACACACACACACACACACACACGCACATACGCGCACACACCTGGGAATGGCTGGCACAGCTTACCCACTTTGCCACCTCCACCCAGACTATAAGGGAGATCTTCTGAAGCCAGCTACTTTACTCATTACATCTGAATGATGGCTCCAGGTGCACGTGCAGTTAATTCCTACTGACGCCTATAGGCATCAAATATTGTTTGTTCATATTTGCATCAATAATTCCAAAACCATGCTATGTACAAGAAATTAAAAGATTTCATCTTAAATCTTACACAATGGCAAACCAAACTGCATTAATATTTGACCTCTGTCTAGTGCAGGAAAAGATATATTAACTGTTGTTTTTTTATAATATTAATTTATACTGATATAGTTTTCATATTTTTCTAAATATCTCAACAACCAAGTAACACAGACAGAACTGCATACCCTCACATGAAAGCTCTCAGCTAGATGAATAAATTGGTGATGATACTATGTGTGTAACTTGAGTGGTTGCTGAGATATTATAAATTATAGTTGTTTGCAAAATATTACAAACGTAATAGTTACTGTGTTTACTATGACTTATAAAATATAGTTTAAGACCTAGAACCTAAAGAATACTACCAGTATAAAAATAGTTTGGGCTGAATGTTTTGCCAATTATACTTCTTTCATAACACCTATGGTTCCAGACATATGAACAGTTGTGTGAAATGTGAGTACATAATTTGTAGCTTAGGCTCCCCCACTGGAAGTTACAGTACAAACTTCCTGAGCTCCATTGGAATGAATGAGTTAAGGTTCTTATCAGGGTACCCAATTACACTTATTGAAATTAATACTTATACAAATGGTAGTGTTTAACCACAATGAAAGGTTTAGATATATTTAATTTTCTTTGTCTTTTGGATGCTCCTGTTAGAGGTCACCACAGTGGATCACTGGTTCGCAAAATGATTGGCAGTGGAGTTTTTATGGTGTTGAGCTGCCAGCCTGGCACTCAACTTCCACCAAAGGCAGACACACACACACACACACACACACACACACACACACACACACACACACACACACACACACACACACACACACACACACACACACACACACACACACCTAGTACCAATTTAGAATGTCCAAGCCACCTACTGCATATCTTTGAAATGTGGAAGGAAATCAGAGCACCTGGAGGAAACCCATGCAACCACAGAGAGGACATGCAGACTCTGCAGAGAAGGCACCCCACATGAGAATCAAATCAGACATCCTCTTGCTGCGAGGCGACAAGGCTAACCGCTGCACCACCATGGCTGCCTGTTTAGATGTATTTAATAATAATAATAATAATAATAATAATAATAATAATAATAATAATAATAATAAAAAATGAAAATACTATCTATTTACAATAAACACCAGAGTTTCAATTACAGGAAGTATAAAAACAACACAGATGGAAAGAGTCAGATAGATACAGAAAAACTACATTTAGCTAATCTCACTATATTTTTCTGACTGAAGAGTTACTGTTCCCTAGTTACTTCCTAAAGCAAGGCAAGATGAATGTGGATAAGGGGCTACACAGGTCTAAAAGCAGAGTGCACACATCATATCTCTCACTAGTGTTCAAATACAATTTCAATGCTGGCTACAGAATGACATCACATCTGGTCACCTGCCTCTGTGGTTCCCACACTACTCCCTCACTAGAAATTGATCCAGGATCTGGCACTGATGGGTCACACTACACATATAGAACTTTACCTAATGTTTATTACAGCATCTGCAAACTGTAAAACAATTCTCTGGCAGCATTCAGACCTGTGAGATAAAAACTTTATGGCCTAAACCAAGTCATTTAATTTCAGGCAATTTTTCTTAAGGTTAGCTAGCCTGACCTTAACCCCTTCCCTTCCATTATCCTCTGTTAATATATATATATATATATATATATATATATATATATATATATATATATCATCAGTTACAACAATACAGTCTGACATACATGTATATTTCTTTTCTATCCAACTGGACCCACTGTTGATATATTTTTAACACAAGCAACTTTACAAATACATTTTTAACACAAGCATCTGTACAAATCAGTTTGATATTCAAATGACATATAATTCTTTACAAAACGTCAGCTAGCTATGCTGGTATATGTTGCACATGTACTGCCTTACTCTCCCTGGCACAGCTGACACTACCTCACATCATCACAATGTGCATTGCATATCACCCAGCATATGATATTAATGTCTGTAGTGTAGGTGATATATGTGTGGGAAAAGTACACCAGGGTTGCAGTGCTTGGGGGGAGTCAACACATGGATATATTGTAAATATGTGACATATTAGATAGAGCCTTCAGTTTTTATGTTTCCACTTGTACTTGCATGTCATAAACAGGAAATGGACAGTAAACAACAGTAATACATAATAATATTTACTTTTTCATTGTGAGGTGAGCAGTGGGTTTGCACGACAGTTGGCAAAGTGTTTGCACTTGCGAGATACACATTTTCAATACTTTCCATGTTTGTGCATAGTTAAGCAGTGCACAAATGCAAGCCACATTACTAAAAGTCTGGGAGTTAGTATTGTGTCAATGAAGCACATCTGCTGCTTAAATGACTCTGTTGTAGCAGGTGTAAATGCATTGATACATTTCTTTTTTGAGCCCAAATGACACTGGGTTTGAATCCAGGTGTATCTAATACTTTTAAAGACTTTTAAATAAACAGTGATAATGCAATGCCATGAATTCTTTATAGTACATGTGTTGCTGCGTGTTGGCATAGAAGCAGTGGGGTTAAGCAGCAATGGACAGAGATAACAGCAGCATTGTTCCCCCACTCACTGTTTCTGGGTATTAGTGCTCAATGCGAAACTCAACGCGAACGTACAGCCCAAAAAGTGAAGGGATCCATTGCTTTTTCTGATACTTATGTGTGTTGTGTGTGATTCTATTTTTGACCAGACTATAGGTGTTAAAATGGGTTAGATAGGAAAGTGGTGAAATGGGGAGGAAGTGGGAGAAGAATAAAAAGAAAGCAATACATGAAAATGCAGGATGGAGGTAGTAAAGAACCAAATCTATCTATTTCTTTAACAGTGTAAACTGAAAATATGTGCAAAAATATGTGCAGAATATTAACTGAAGTTGGACTGTCACCTCAACAAAAATGGGTAACAACACAATCATGTTGTATAGCCAACTGGACTGAATCAAGTGTGTCAAGAAGACATGTCTGTGAAATGGAGAGCTATGTATGGGACATTTCTTTGTGTGACAGGTGCCCATTTTTTTAATTCAGTAGGACAGGACTGCTGTCTAAGAGACCTAGGTTTGTCTGCAGCAGGTATGGTGGGGATGTGAAGAAATAAATGCAAACATGCAATACAAACAAGCCAAATGACAGGGACTGTGATGGATGGAAAAGGTAGGGGGACACCGTGATTGGGGTAAGGGAGGGGACAATGCAGGCTCATAGACATCAAGCTTGGAGACAATTAGAATCAAGTCCTCACCCACTGGACTGTCATCACTGTCCCCTTACTCCACCTGCTGCTGGAGTTGATGTCTCATCCTCTTACAGACCATGAGGGAGAGCAGCCTCTCCATTGGATGTAGGCGAACACCAATGGTGCAGTGCACAACCCTATGCACCATTCCTGGCAACTCCCTGCAGGTGATGAAATCACCACCTCAGCCTCTGCTCCTGGAGGGTACCACTGCACCAGCTTCCAGGGCAGTACTACCTGAGGGCATAGCTAGTGCAGGGGCAGCAGAGGCAGTGTTGCAAGCCTGGCTGCCAGATGTGCTGGGCATATGTGCTTGAGCCAGTGGAGTGGGGGCAGGCTGATCCACTGGGGCTGGCCTACCTCACCGTTACTGTGTATCATTTAGTAGTGTCATACACATAGATGACATGGAGACATTTTGATGATACATAAAAAATAAAAGAAAGAGAGATAAGGGTTGAGGTGAGAGGAAAAAAGAGATAAAATTATCACTGTCATATGTGACATACAATGCATTAATACAATTAGAAAACTCTTTTATCTGAAGTATTATCTTTAAGTTTATGTACTACCAGATACTCGGTATACTACAGATTGCTAAAAGTAGCCCTTGAAATGTGCATATATTGCACATAGGGTTGCTCCAATTATACAGATTACAGTTTACAGCAGGGCATTTGTGCCAATGGTATAGAGTTTTTAATGTAATGTAAATGTTATTGAAGAAATAACAACATTGTATAGTTGTGAATCATGGTATTTGAACCCATAACTTCTGACTACAGTCTAATATTGGACTCTTACAATTGGTTTGTGCTACAGGCTAATGCATGCATACTTGCTTTTACAATTGGGATATGCATGCTCAATTTGATGCAACTCTATAAAAGACCAAAAAGGCTATCTTTAACTTTTAATGCTACAATAACATTTCTCTTCTGCTGCATACATACCACTTGCTTCCCTCAATCTCTCTAATCAAGCAACATGAGCCTGTCGATTAAACTCACATTTGGTGGGAGCTGGGGAAAGAACAGAAAAGAACAGAAGAGCATTATTCATACCAGTCTTGCCTATATTTAGCTTTCGTCTTATAAGTACTCTCTTATTGTCATACTTACACAACTGACAGCTATGGGATGTCTGCAGTCTTAAATTCCTGCAACCAATGGTTGAGAATGTCCATTTTTCTCCTATGTGGGTCATTAAATGATGCCTAAATTACTCCCCATTGCATGGAATATCAGTGGCACTGGATACAGCCTAGGACAAACTATTCCATGCCTCAAACTTATAATGGGATCCAGAATAGTCCTCCTGCAGAAGCCTTTGGCTGTGGTGCATTACCAGGAGTCCAGTAAATATTCTGGACTCCTGAACACCCTACTTCTGTGCCCTAAAGTGTGCACCTTGCTTTCCATTACCAGCCATGTCTACCAGCTGAACTAGAGCAAGGAAACTGATGCTTTCCCACCAGTTCTTGTTATTGCATTTACAAGTAGTGTGCAAACATGAGCAATGATGACAACCATGTTTGCATGATGTTAAGTGGAGCACAACAGTGCCAAGCAGGGAGGAATTAAATAATTGAAAGTGGAAGGTTAATCTGACACTTGGCCTTAGTTAGAGGGGTGTGTACTGATGTAGCCTGGAAATATATACTGGAAATTAGAAAGTAACTGTTAGGTGAGTTAAGTTTGGAGACATGCACTGAGGGCATAAATGTAATGACTCGACTTTTATTTTGTCTTTATACACTGAAGAAAATTTACTTGCACAGTGTGGGATTCAAACCTCGGCACAAGGGACAAAACATTTTCTTCCACAGCATTGATTTTTTCATATTTGCCACAGAAGAAGTGCTGCTCAGACATAGTAAGTATTTATACATAAATATAGGTAATAGTTTGAGCTGTTACATGCATGTGTGTGACCTGACAAGGGTATTGGATATAGATCCAGTTGTGTGTCTCTTAGTTAATTGTGAAGGCCATGCAAGTCCAGATAGCAGAATTATACTTACAGAAATATAGTAGACAGTATACCCTCAGTCATATATCTAAAAGCACAATAATGGTGTCTCATCCCTTATACATATAATTCATATCAGCTCCACTAGCTAAAGTGTTATAAATGAGAGTGAATATAATGGGAAGTGAAACAGCAGTAAGAATGTCTGGAATATCCTGTATTAGATCCCAGAAACTTGTGTATAACAGTCTTACACTTACACCTGTTGCCACAAGAATGGTGTAATAACTCGTCTATTTTTCAGTTCATTGTTATAAACTGCACTGTCACAACAGTAAAAATAGGTTGCACACCCTATATTAGAACCCAGGACCATCTGTACTGCAGCCCTACACTTACACCTGCTGCCACATCATGATTAATTACATGACATTTCCAATTTCCTAATCATGCTTAAGGTCTCTGTGTTAACCGCCACTCAAAGCCGCTGAGAGGGCTTGTACTGTGCCCAACAGAATTAATAGAATGTATCCGGTTTCAATTATTGGCTGTCCGAGTCCTGTCTGCAAGTGTTTGATGGCTGCAGTTGCTGTGGAACCCTGTTAACCACCACACAATGCCACGCAACACCGCTAAACACACTTGCAGGATGAAATGCAGAAATTGCAACAATGTATTCTTTTTGACATTTGCCCTTTTACAGACACTCTGTTTGCAGGTGTTTTGTCTGGTTCCTGGGTGTCCCACTAGTCTAGTTTGTGCACTGCTGCACTTTGCACAAATGAGATAAGCACAGCCAGATCTGACATTCATTTTCTCCATTTCCTGTCTTTGTACTAAGTGGTGCATAGTGCAAACACTGGCCAAAAAAAAAGAAAGAAAAGAAAAAGAAAAAGAAAAATGAAAAAAATGGACACATAGTTGAAATGAGGAAAAGCAATCTATGACATGCACACTAGAAAATGGCACACATGAGATATTTCTACGTAGCTCTGGATTTGAATTCTCACTGCAATGAACCTTCAGAACACAGGAAGGGGGCCTTATCCCTCTTTGCCACACAAACAGCTTTGCAGCAAGGAACTGAAATTATTATGCATACAGCCAACTGCAACATCATCAACAGTAATATGAAACAATACAACTGTTATTTGTACATTTATTATTTTTGGAAATAGTGCACTAAGTGATCACACAACCAGTTATGACTATTGCTTGCAAATATACAGCTCTGTCTTACCTCTCTGTGTTTGTTGGTCATTCATCTTTTAACTGACCAGCAATCTAAGACATATAGTCTGCAAGCCATTCTATATCATTGGCCTTAAAATGTGTGAGCATATTAAATGGCAATGATATCATATGCAGTTACCAACAAAAGAAAGGGAGGCTGGATGTTAATGAACATAACCTGTGAATTGTGTGCTGCTTACTTACATTTCCAACCTTACATCTAACACTTTGTAAGTCTAACCTGACACACCCACTGGATGTAGGGCAGCCTGAGTGCTGTTGTGTCTTTCTTCTCCCAACCAGTAATCATTCACAGTTACATTCCATTAAAAACAAACACTGAGGGAGTGCCTGCACTATGGTTTACATCAGATACATGGAGCCAAGTATTTGGGATTCAGCAATTCTAATGAGTTCACACCTGATTTATATCTTCACCATGCTAACAGCCCTGAATCTATACCATAGAAAGGCAACCATGTAGCTAGGGAAACTGAAGGTGAGGAGACTTGTTTATGTGGAGAACACAGAAAAGATGCTACTACTTTGGGATATATCTTCACAGAGGATTACTGAACTTGAGAAAGTATACTTGCCTTTTGTCAGCTACATACTGCATATGCTGGAATGTAATTAAGAAAAATCTGTATAATAGTTTAATATTTTCATTAGCAAATGCTTTTACACTTTTATCTGTATGCTTTAGTTAGAAGTGTATTGATGCCATGGGCATGTTTGTCAGGTTATTTCACAGGTATGCATGATTGGCAGTGCCTTAAAATGGAATGTTCTATGTTAAATCTGTAAGACATGTTTCAGAGACAGTTCATTTGATAGCACTTTTAGCATTTCAAAGATGGTTTGTTAGCAAAATGTGTTATTTGCCTATTCTTTTGGCAGTGGAGCAGAGCTGCATTTCTGTTATGGGACAAACAAGGAAATGTTACTATTATTACTCTACTTTTTTGCATCCAGCCCTTTGTTCATATTTCAAATCTCTAGACTGTTTTATGTTTCTCCAGTGGGTAATACTGAAATTCTACTTTTCTGTTTTATCTGGGAACAGTTATTTTGTAGTTATGTGATACTTATGTGTATTATCTTTCTGTTGTCTTTTAGGATGTCTAGCATTATGCCATCCAAGCATCTCAATCCTCAAAAACCACTCTTCACTGACCCTGAAAATCAGGTAATTGTTGGTGCTTTTAGGCAACATGGTACCTTACTGCTGGAAAGGGGACATGAAGATATGTCACGCAGAATGCAGTTTTTGCAGCAGATTGTCGCAGATGTTAATGCCATGGGTGGCCACAGCAAGGCATATGACCAGGAGCACCAAAGGGCCACTGACATGATCTCATCTGCACAAAGGAGAGCAGCTGCAGTGGGCTGTGATCAGACGGGTACCCGGGGGGCAGCTACACAGCCGTCACTAACACCAAATGAAGAATTCCTGTCCACTGTCCAGACAGCTCCCAGGAAAGTGCAGAACAATATGTCATTGACATTGGCATTACTGTTTCAGGGATAGCAAGCATGTCCCAGGAAGAGTTTCCAGGTAAGTTTTGTATCTCAATTGTTGAATACTGTTGTATAGTAAAACAATTTAAATCAATACATTACTTCTGCTTCACAAGATTTTTTTTTGAGGGGAGATTGAAGATTGTTACATCTGATTTATTGTTGAAAGTACAGTTAATGGACATATAATGGGGCAAAAAGTATTACCCCTGTGTTACTATTAATTGTGATGATGTTGTCTTTACCTTTTGCTTAACTTCTTCCAGGGCCATCTGGCATACAGAAGATACCACCATCTGCACATGGTAGGCCAAACATTTTTATGTCAGTACTGATGAGGAATTCAAAGAAATATTTTAGTGTGTGATGTTGATATCAGGACTGTTGTGTTTATTGCTGTACTATCTAATAGTGGCAGCACTGTTATTTTGTTAGCATATATTGGAGTATCGTAGTTTAGGTATTAATTTTTCCTTTGTTTGCTGCTTATTATCACAGGTGATCCTAGCAGTGAAAGTGTGGGAGTTCTACCCACTGATGTCAGAGTATCAGCAGACTCTGATGATGATGGTGGCCAAACAGAGGCACAGTCTGGGGGGGTGCCAAGGTTGAATCTGACACTGAGGGTGACATACAGCCATTCCCTGTAACTCCATCTGCCTACCCATTCCAGTGAGCCTACAGATATTGGACAGGTGAATGGTGAGACAGTTGATTAGGGAAGTGTGGTTACTGTGGCTTCAGTGCTTGTTGACTCTAGCTGCAGCCAAAGTAAGGGTGAGGTGCCACACAGGAGGGTTGTTGGGGTGCTCAGAGGAGGCCTGTTGTGCATCCTGCACCTGATCCAGGTGTCTTTTCCTGTGCCACTCAACATATATTTAGGGCCATCATGGAGGCACAGGCACATTCCCATAGGTGATCCAGAGAAATCCTTAGGATTGTAGATTTGGAACAGGCTGACATTGGTGACTGCCTCCACCATGTTGCTGATTCAGTGGATCAGATGAATGATGAATTGGATCAAGCAGTGTCTGTGATTGAATGTCTGCTGGGAGGGGGATGGCACCCTCATGGGCGTAGGTAAGCCACACCATCTGCTGTTAGCCAATGAGGCCATGCCTGATCATGCTCCCATAGTGGCAGTACTTCCGGTGCTCTGTCATTGGGTGAGCGTCCACACCCAGTCATGGCAGTTCATGGGGTCATGGTCCTGGGCATACTCATGAGGGGACCTCATTCAGCAGACATCAGTCATGTTCAGGTAGCAGCAGTGCATCTGACTGATGGCGTGGGTGTGCTAGTGCAGTTCTCGTGGTTGGGGAGAACAAAGATGAAATGCCACCTCTACCATGCATGGCTCACACCATCCAACATACCAAGATGTAGAGCTAGCACAGAGCTTGGATGTGTTCATGCAGACACTCACATACCAGTTTCACCTGGGGGACCCCTACACACACACACACACACACACACACACACACACACACACACACACACACACACACACACACACACACAGACACACAACAATTACATGGCTCAGCCGTGTAGCTTAAAACTCATTATGTCTCACTGACCATTTGTTGATTTATCCAAAATGTCTGACTGCTTCTCTTTCGTACTCACACACACACTCACTGACTTTTTGTGTCAGCCTAGGCTTCCTACCCCCCCCCCCCCCAAACACCCTGTGCAAGTGATGATAACTGTGCCATATCCCTGTTTTGTATCTTTTGGATTTAGGGATACATAAGCTTTGGTATAGCTGACTTAATGCTTAGTATATCTACATTTATGATGTTGAACTGGTAATTGTACCTTTGACTTATATTGCTCTTAGAAAGGTAGACAACTGATAGCATCAGCATTTTCCAACCTTATTGTGAATGATCATGTGAGGGTTGTGAAGTTTGAAACTGCAATGTGTATCATTACTTTCTAACTTCTCTTTTTCATGATTTTCCAGTACAAATGTATGGTGCTAAACTGAGGGCATGCATTCATCATCACTACTTTTGACAGGTATGACTGTGTGACTCTCTGATGTCTGAGGCCTACTACTTAATAATGGACACATATAAGTCAAATAAGTCTATTCTGTCACATGTTAAGGTAATTTCTGTACAAATATTCCACCTTTTACTTGCTTACACTACCAAGTAACAAAATGCAAGGATATGCTAGTCATTCATATTATTACACAATATATTCCAGGTTCAACACTTACCTTGTAAATCCAGCCATTGGACCAGTTTTAGTTCAGGACTGACTGTCTAATGCAAGCAGTACACAACCAATACATGGGTAGGTTAGGTACAAACCCATATGTCACCAGGTGGATAGCCAACTGGCTCACAGACAGGATCTAGGAAGTTAGAATTGGTGAGTCCACCTCTACAAAAAAGCCAGTCACAAGTTGAGTCCCTTAGGGATTGGTCCTTGGACAACTCCTTTTTGATATTTAGTTATCTGAAGCATGGCCAACCTTAAGCATAGGCAAACTAGGCGACTGACTATGGCGCCATACAGGCTGGCATCATAAAGGGCTCTCTTTTATTTATTTATTTCTTAAGCTATAAGATAAAGTTTGTGTTCCTCTCTGCACCTAGTTGTCTCTGAGTCCGTCCCAACCGTACTGTTGCATTTGTGCCCACCTCCCACTTCTGTAGTCCTGTTCATTAAGGTTGCCGGAACCATAGGGTGAGGGGGGTTGGTGGGGGCTTTTACAGCTGCAGGTTAGTCAGCTTCAACAATTAAAAAAGAAAAGCCTTCTTCACACCGCAGTGCAAAGCATCTTCTCCTTTAAGGAGGACCATGCATATTACGCAGGCCCGCATGCTGACACGGGTGTAAATACATTCCGCATACATACACGAGAGGTGTATGTCATGTGAGAGTATTTGAGGTCTTTCAGTAAAGCTATTGATATTATGCATCTCTTGTCTTTGTCTCTTTATTGTAGATCACTTCTGTACTTTACAAGGTGTATATATTACACGGAGTCAAAAGCAAAGTGTAATTAATGATAACAACAGAACCTTCCTGCTGCTCTGTAAAATCTAGAAGTAGATACTGAAAATAAATTATCACTAACACTGAGGGGTGTGACAACAGTCTCATGACCAAAAGAATCTCAGCAAAATATTGCAGCTTTGTACTTTGATCAAATATCAGAAGAAGTACCTAGTTTTCCATATTTTGACTGTATAAATGACAAAATAGACTTCTACCTCTAGAATTATACATAAAGTCTCAAGCACTGGAATTTTCACATTTTACATCTCTCTCTCTTTTAAAGTGATCATATTATTCAAAGTCTGGCTAGAAAAAAACATTGACGCACCAATCTTTTGTGATGACCACATTGAAATAATATTTTTAGCAAAATGTCTTCACTACAATCATCAATGTCTCTGAAGCGGCATGATAACTTGTTTGAAAAGTAGAAGCTTTGGAGTCAGAAGTTTGAATTATACCTCATTGTCAGTCAAATCTGTAATGGATTAAGATGAAAAATGTCACTCAGAGTGAAAAAATAGTCTAAATATAAACAGAGAGTTTAGTTAGCTTGATGCAGCCACAATGGTGCTGAGAAGGTGCCGCACAGTTACAAATGAAACATTGTGTATTAGGTGCAGTTACTGGTATAAGCAAAGTCAAAGTAAAGCATTTAATCAAACTTGCAGGCTATGCGGTAATCAAAATCATTTCCAAAGGTATATAAGAAATGAAATAAGCTTCTTTCACAGGATGTGCATAATACTTAGTCTAAAAAGGTAAGAACAAATGAATATAGGAACACGAACGTATTAGACAAAGGATCATGGGGTCCATAAGATGCCTAGCTTAACCTTTATGGAGACAAACTTAAAAGCTCTTGCCACCCTTTTCTAGCACTTAACAATGATCACCTCCCAAACCAGGCAAGGCAGTTCATGACAACCCTGGTGTAAATTTGTGTCTACCCATGCAGTCATCAAGACTAGCCTTGAAGGTAGCCAAATCAGTAATCTGTTTAACCTGTAGTGTAAATTATTCGACAGGCTAGGAATACATTGAGTTAGGAACCTATCTCTCCAGCAGGTCTTATTTGCTGGTTAGAGTTAAGTCGTTAGTGCAGGTATTTCTACCACTAATAGTTTTGCA
The DNA here is from genome assembly GCF_019279795.1 of Protopterus annectens. Classification (NCBI taxonomy): domain Eukaryota; kingdom Metazoa; phylum Chordata; order Ceratodontiformes; family Protopteridae; genus Protopterus; species Protopterus annectens. Next base: position 1,950,945,108 of record NC_056739.1, read on the forward strand.
AATAAAAAGGAGGCCAATAAGACTGGGTCTTTTAGGGCTTAAAAAGTGAACACATGTCACCTTACAGCAACCTCTATACTATTGAGTTTAAGAAGAGTCAGGCTAATTTACTGCGGTATTTAAAGTATTTAAGACCTTTAATATTCTTAGTTAGAAATCTTTGGGGCTTTTCCAGTTGAGCGCTATGCTTGGATTTGTGCATACCAAAGGGAACATTGTATTTAATGATGGGTCTGATAAGGGAAGAGTACAGTAATAGGATGACTTCTTTGGATCTTGTAAATACTCCCTTGGAAACTAACTGGGCCAAAAACGAAGTTATGTACTCACCATAATGTTCCATCTGTGTTGTCCATTTTCATTCTTCTTCAACAACTGGGTTCACATCCGACTTTTGGATCCAACTCGGCTGTTACTATAGCTCGTGGTAATCATAAAGCTCTCAAGATTCTTCCTTGCCCATAATGCACCAAACCCTAATATATCTCAGATCCTGCGCAGTGATGTGATCTTGATGGCTGGTTGGCTGCAGACTTGGCTACTTTATTGTAACAGGATTCAACTTTATTTAAGTCACATTTTCTTAAGTTTGTGAATATGGGTAAGGCATATAGTGGTGTTGATAGTGTGTTTGAGAGATGGCATAGAATCGGTTAGGAAGGGCTTTATTCTGTAGAGAGAACCTAGCTTGAAGTGAACCTTTTTAATGATTAAAGAAAGGTGTTTGTCAAATTTGAGATCTTTGTCAGTAGTGACATTGAGTGGGTGGCCATGGTGGTGCAGCGGTTAGCGTTGCTGCCTCACGGCAAGAGGTTCTGCGGTTTGATTCTTGGCTGGGGTGCCTTCTGTGTGGAGTCTACATGTCCTCCCTGCGGTTATGTGGGTTTCCTCTGGGTGCTCCAGTTTCCTCCCACATCCCAAAGATATGCTATAGGTGGATTGGGCACTGTAAACTGGCCATAGTTGTGTATGTGTGCATGAGCATGTGCCTTCAGTGGAAAGTTGGGTGCCGGGCTGGCAACTCGACACCGTAAAACTCCACAGCCATTTGTTCTGCTGAATGATGTTCTGCTATGGTGACCCCTCACTGGGAAAAGCTGAAATAAGTAGTCAGTAGTGACAATGAGTAGCTTGTTATGATTTACTGGTTCTATGATGGCTTTGTTTGAGGAGTAGATGGTGAGATGGGGAGGATGGCTTATTTTTTTGTTGCTAGAGAAGAGCATAACTTTTATTTTTTGGGGGTTCAGAATAAGTTGGGAATTAGATAATTTTCTATGTCCAGTAAGGATTGTTGTGTTTTTTGTAGGAGTTCAGGAAGGGAGGAAGCTGAGCATATGAGGGTAGAATCATCCTCTCAACTCTCCATAATTTTCAGGGACATCCCTGCTTTGACTCAAATTTTAGTTCTGTCCCTCTTAACCCCTCCTAAAGCTAGTGACCTTTGGAAAAAAGATGGTAGATTCCCCTTAATAAATTGTGACAATAATTAGCCCAGGTTGGAAGGTTTGGAGACAAAGCCAGAGAGGCATGATTACGTTGGTTTGGACATGTGCTGAGGAGGGATGCTGAGTATATTGGAGAAAAAGTTCTAAGGATGAGGCTGCCAGGTAACAGGAAAGGAAGGCCTAAGATAAGGTTTATGGATGTGGTGAGAGAGGACATGCAGGTGGATAGTGTGACAGAGCAAGATGCAGAGGACAGGAAGAAATAGAAACAGATGATCCGCTGTGGCGACCCCTAACAGGAGCAGCCAAAAGAAGAAGAAGAATTAAAGTTATGGACTTACTTTAATTGGGAAATTGTATATTAATTCACATTCTCCTATTTTGTCATTACTAATTTTTTTTCTGGACTTATCCATTATTTTGTTAAGATTTGTTCCCAATTCATTGAGAGTTATGGATGGACTGTTTAGCATATTTACTTACAAATTAAAACCAACATTATACTGTGCTGACTGGCAACTAGTTTTCTACAAGGTTGTTCCTCTGATGCTGAAATATTGATTCTGTAACTGCATATTTTGTACCTCCCTAAAAAAGTGACCCTTTCCTTTGCATAGTATTGTGTCCCCACAGCTTAAGCTACTGTAAACAGGGAGGAGAGAGATTGCTATTCTACTTTCACTGAGCATAAGGCTCACTCACCTACGCCAAAGTAAATTAAATTGTTTAGATGAATTTAATCAACCCTTTGAAATTAGGCAAATGGGCTTCTATTTTCTGAGGGCAAGGCTTTTATTGTAAAATATGTGTGAAGGAGAAACAGATAAAGCAGGTTTATTAAAGGAAAATTCCACCTTCACTTGCAGTTTAACTAAATTACAAGGTATCTTTTCTTCTTATGCATTTAAATAATTGTAGGAAAGAACTGGAGTGGCTTTCTTGGGGAGTGGCCTACCCGTGGGTGTGCCTCAAATAGGGGTGTTTCATGAGTATGGTGTGGGTGGGGCTTAAGGGGTGCCAGAGTACTACTTCGCCTAGGGTGCCATTTCAGCTAAGGCCGGCCCTGATCTGAAGTCAATGCTAATGTCAATGGTCTTTGACTCACTAAATTTGTAGATGATTGCAAATTAGGAGCTGTCATTGAATCCCACACTGACACAAATGTTCTCCATGAAGGACTGACACAGACAATGTGTCAGAGCCATGGACTAAAACTAAACGCCAAGAAATGCATAATTGTATCCTTCAGGAAGGCATCCACCCCTGGTAACTATCATATTGACAGCACACCCCTTATAGTTAACCCAGTGGTGAGGAACTTAGGGACACACATAGACAGTAATCTAGCCTTTGACTATCACGTGTCTACAGTAGTAAGGAAATCATTCTATGTTGCACAATTTATAAACAAAGGTATGGCATCTAAGACCAAGGAAGTCATTGTTCCACTCTATTTGGCATTCATCAGACCTATCATTGAGTACAATGCCAGCTTTGGTATGCACCTAACCAGGCATATTCAACAACTGGAACATCCACAGAGGTTCCTCACTAAAGAATACAGGGCATAAGTAAAATGGTCTGTGCAGACAACCTCAAGGCCCCATCCCTGTATTCTGTTTCCTACAGGCTTTTGAAAAGAGCTCTATGCCTGACATACAGGGCATTGTCATACTGGACTTCCTGCATATCCACAAACAAACACCACCAAAATTACCTATTCTAAAGAGTTAAGCCTTGCCTGTGGTATAAATAGAACCTGCTGGAGAGACAGGTATGTATCCCAGAGACTACCTCGTCTCTGGAATAGGCTCCTCATTCATGTGAAGCAGAGCTCCTCCCTAACCCAATTCAGGTGCAACTTGGACAATTGAATGGGGAATGAGAAATTCATCCCTAGTTTGGTACCTATGTCTCTAATGGACACAGGCAACATGTAAATGGTTCATCTCCCTGGCCCCTGCTTGTAAATATGTCATCTCCCAAGCCCCGGCTTACACTTATCAAGGGTATCAGAACTTATCAGAGATTTGGGATGCATGGCTAGGCTTAAAAAGGCCATTGTGGTTGTTAGCCTAGTAAATGCCTATGAACCTATGAGATAAAGGTTGCAACTGTTGCCTGGCATCAATGTTACTATATGTATGTGCATAGGAGGCAGGTTTTAGGCCCTTAGGTGGTGAGTGAGTGTGCTATGCATTGTCTCTTAGCCAGTGTGAGGGCATATTGAGCACACCTACATCTGCCTACACCTGTAGCAGCTGCTGGTTCCCCCTCTGACTCCTTACATGTATGCGGCTGTGGTGACCTTGGCACTGGTGGTGGGATATGTGCTGCTTTCCATTGTTGACTCTGCTGAAGGTGTTTTCTCAGGATGATGTTGTGTAGCATGGTACATAGTGTGAATATTTCAGTACATGTCTGTGGATCGCACTGCAGGGCTCCCCCAGATGTATCTAGGCACCAGAACTGCAACTTCAGCAGCCCAAACACATGTTCTATGATATTTCTGGTTTGAGCATGTGCCTCATTATTGCGTTCTTCAGAGGGTGCGTATGTGCATTTCTGATGTGTGTCATCAGCCATGGATCCAGTGCATAATCTGCATCCTCTAGTAAATGTCCCTTTGGGATATCCCCCCAGCGAACATCTAATACGGTTGGGAAGTGTGCCAGATATGTGAGTTGTGGTAACTGCTAGGGTTGCCAGCACACACGTTCAAGATGATTCCCTTGACATTGCACACAGCTTGGTAGTTAATAGAGTGAAAGCCCTTTCTATTAATGTAGAGCCTTCCCTGGGTGGTGTCTTAATTTAAACATGTGTGCAATCTATGGCACCCAGTACTTCAGGGTAGTGTGCTACAGTGTAGAAATGCATATCTCTGGAACTATCCTCAGGAGTACAGGGAAAATATATGTGGTCACTAGCATGTTTGAGCAGAGCATACAAGAATTGATGGAGGATCTTGGATGCTGATGCCTGTGATACCCCCAACCTGTTAGTCTTTGAAGGGTAGCTGTAGCTAAGATTCTAAGTGGTACACATATCTTTGTTGCCACTGGGATGGGTTCCCTTTGGTTTGCCCTGGTTCTGAGTTGAGGACTACAGAGGTTGCGGTGTTCCTGTAGTGTGTCTCTATCCACCCTGTAGCGCTCTACAACTCGCAAATCATACAGATTGTGATAAGTTAAATGGGGTCTAAAAACTCTTTCTTTCTTGGCCGTGGTCTATTAGCAGCAGCAGCAGCATAGACTTTAGCCTGTTGCACATACACATGAATTAAGGCAACAGCACCCACTAACATTGTTTCTGTGTGGATTCCTTTCCATGGCTGTATTCCAATAGGTTTTGGAATTCACAGGAAAAACCAGCACTGAGTCTAGACGGTTGCTTTTAGCTTGTCGAATAGCTCCTCCATCTTAGATTGCTTGATTAACATACAATTCAGCTGCTTATGCTGTAATTTGCATGCCACAGTGTTATTTTGTTTGTTTGTCAGTGTGTGGCTCTAGACACCATGTAGAGATGCTTACTGAATCCAAAACAGTGTGCTACCACATGGTGTAAATGGACTGTGTAGGCTTTATTGAATCTGGCTGACTGATTTTTGTTTCATTTTCAATATATAAAGCTGTGAAGCATTCTTGCTGAGCTAGAATATTATCTCACCAAATGTACATGCATTTAGCAGCCCTTGTCCAAGTCATGCTTATACTCAAAATGTATATTTTCTTATTCATTGTGCAGTGCTTGAAATATGAATCTTTTCATAGACTGAATCTAAATCCTCAGCCTTGCATAGTGAATTCTATGTTTGTAGAGGAAAAATGCATAAATTAAAGCAGGAGATGCAGTTTATTGTATTCTTAGAGAGAAGCATAGGTGCATTAATCAGGAAATGCTGTTTAATCCATAAATTAATACACTGCCAATGGACTTCTTAGAAGTGGTGTAGCTCAGCTGCTTCCTTCTGCTTACCACATGCATTCCTTCTGTTGTTTGTGAGTCTAAGACTTATAGCTGTTGTGATAAAAGTGTCACTTAATCATTAACTAAATGTAAATCACTGCACTCATATACCTCTGCTTTTCATTTTAACCTATGTGGTTATGTGCCTTCTTTTAACAATCAGTTTTGTGTCAGAATTAATCAAATCTTACTTGGTCGATGAACTGTTCGGACCAGTATATGTGTGTAAAATCAGTGGCTGTGTTTAAGGTCAATTTATTCTTACAAAATTGCTGATAATTATTGTTTTTTACTATGTTTACTTCCCCCTTTTTTATTTTTATCAGGAAAACCAAATGCATTTATACTAAATACTACTAATTAATGTTTAATTATACTAGAATATATTAGTCCTATATTTCTTAGCAGGCCAATTGATTTTGAGGAATAGCTTTTTTAAATGGAATGTTGAGTTATATTTTTGTGTGGAACAGTTGCTATGATATGTTCATTATATTGCAAATGCTAATATGTCATTTTACCTTTAAACTACTCAAATTCACACTCACTCTTTTAATTTCCCATTGACTTCCATTTGAAATATCAGTATTCACAATGCCAAATTCCTAAACAATGAAAAAAAGTCTGAAAATACAAAAGAATGAATACCAAACATTGTTCTTCTCCTTTAAACTTGTTTTATTTATTTATTTTTTGCACAGAGGCAAGCCTACCTGCACCCCTAATCCCCAAAGTTATACCTAAATATGCCATCTTCAAGACCGCCATACCTTGGGGAAAAGGAAATATTCCAAGAAATGGCAATATTTGTAAATCTGAATTTTCAGTCATTCATTATCCCCCACTCCAGGTCTCAGCATTCTGAGTCCTGACAATTCATGATATCCTGAAGTCCCTGCCATAATTGCAACAGCAGCCATAACTATGAGTGTAAGTTTATGCTGATGATTAAGGGTATGCTTATAATAAATGTAAAACTCCATTTACCTATGTCTCCACAGTATAACTTACTTTGAGTAAATTTGTTAATCAGTGATCCAGTTACATAAACATCTTCATAAATAACATAGAAGTAGCCCAGAGAAAGGCTAAAATAAATATTCTGGTATGAGATATATTTTTTAAAAGAATGACATATAAATTGAGCTTATATTCATTATATTATGCCCACTTTCAGGGGTATTTAATATTATCATATGTTAATAATATTTAATTTTAAAAAAATTAATGCAATTCCAGAAGAGGAAGAATGATAACCAGCTACTTAAAAAAAAGAAAAAAGTCAACAGATTTTCTAATTGAAAACAATTTAAAGAATATTATTAAACACAGCTTTACAAACATAAGCCCGAGGGCACTAAACTATCCAACTGGTTTAAATAATTAAAATTACAACAAAAATGCAGCGGCCCACTTCCCTAACATAAAGTAAATCAGCTGGAAGTGCAACACAAATTCACAGGAAGCAAGGCAGGATTCACACAACTCCATATCAAAGGCCAATATCAGGAATTGTTCCATCACAGCATATCTAAAGGTCAAAAAACGTCAAAAAAAAAATGGAATCTGTTGCAGCTTGTTTAATCCTAAAATGAGCACATCAACTCTACTTCACAACCCCCACATCCACATGCATCTTTGCAGAGCATTCATTCCTTCATCCATCTACCGATGTATACACTTAACATCAACACTCAACCCAAACTAAAATAAACAATGAAGAGATATAAACAAGCAAACAAATGAACACCATGGTTCCTTTATCATTTTCTCTGGTCTATCCAAATAATCCTAATCCAAAATGGTTCTTAAAAAAATGCATATACACCATTGCTCCAAATGCACATCACTACAGAAGCTAACAATGCCCCTCTGTCTATGCATACACAGTCTCCCACATCTGAGGACAAAGACTACCATCACAGGCTTGTGCGGGCACAGCACACATCATCCTTAGTACTGGCACCTACTTTCTGCATTTTAGGCTTCTGCCTAAAGCACAGAAGCAGCAGAAGAGGCAGTCAAAAGCTACCTCTCCATCCCACCAGGATGAACAAGTCATAGTTGCCAGATTTCCCATCCTCTTCTCCTTGGCTCTTCCAACATCCAAGCCATTAGTCAAACTCATATTCTGTAGGTCATAGTTAGGGCTTCATCCTTCTGTGCCACAATGATGAAATAGTTTTTTTTTCCAGTATTTGAATCAGGTCAGCTGTTGTTGTTTTTTACGATGACAAAATCCAAAACTGCAAACCACTGAATTAATCTGAAAAAATGTAACTGCAAGATCTTTATAAGATATGTCTTGTACATCTGTCTCTTAGTAAGGAGATGGCCTATCCCATTGCACATGAAAACAATGTTAACATACAGCTGTCATGTGTGTTTATCTATATATGTATAAATATGCGTATAAATATATATGTGTGTGTGTGTGAAATTGAAATCTTGAGACATAGAGAGAGACGTACCAATAGGAGGCAGCTGTGAGAATGGAGTCAGAGACTACTGATACAACATTTATTATGGGATATGTGGAAAGAAATATGCCAATCTATATTTCATGTAAAGAAGCTATTGCATGCAAGTACTTAAGGTAGCGAATCACACAAATTCAAAATGCGAAGTCTAATGCAGAAAGCAAAATTGTCTATGTTTTGAAGCAAATTTTACAGAGACCCTCTAAATGACCACTATTATGTTTGGAAATAAAAGTGATTTATGAATGTAAGAATCAAGTAAACATTTTTTACATCTTTGGGTATTCTCTTTCTGTTTAGGCTCCAACAGGAATGAATACTTTTGTCAAAGAATATTAATTGGCTGGTGGCAATATTTCTTTGATCTGTGAAAATACCATGCCTATGTAAATGTATACCAAGAGGCAGACCTGAGATTGGTTGAGGGAAGAAAAGAGGATGAAATTTAAGTTCCCTATTCACAGACTTAATCAGTCTTCTGACTGCTTCCACCAAAAGTTATATGCATTCCTGCTGCCACAGTTCTTCATGCATTAGTTATTCTTTTCTGAAAAGCTGAAGTATATTATCGCCATTGTGGAAGATATGAGGACCAAACTCAGAGTGATACTGTTTGACCTACATCTTGCATCATTCCTTTTCATAAGTAGGTACATATTGCTTGTTTCTCAAAACTATCCTTTATTCTAGTAAATATATTCGAGAAATAGTAAAATCAGTGTGTAAAGTAGTCAAGCAAATTACTGCTAAAATTGTTTCCCATGTCCTGCAATCGGTATTAAACAATCAATTTATTGGAAAAAAGGTATTAACAAGTGATGCCATCAGCATTTATGTAGTAAGACAGTCATGAATGGCAACATGGCATAAGAGTTAACATTGCTGTTTCGCAGATCTGTGGTTTAGTCCTGATGTCTGGTTGCTATATGTGCACAGTTAGTATAGTCTTCTTGTGATGGGTTTTCTCTGGGAACTCTCCTTTTATCCCACCTACTAAAAACATACTGGTTGCTAATTGTTTTTAACTTGCTTATGTAATTTGCATTCATTTTTGCCCATGTAGTCTGAGACATGACTGAAAAAGGTTTGTAAGGATGACTTCACTTACATAGTTAACAAATGATTACCTGCTTTATGGTAATAAATGCCTTATGTTATTTTTTCCCATTCATTTGTTGGCCAGTGAAGCACACTGTACAGAAGTGCCTGTTTTCAGGGACAACTCAGGAGTACTGGCTGGTTTAAGTGACATGTTTATAGCCACACAGTAAGTAAATAGAGGTACTCAAGCCCTGTACCCTTACCTACAGGTAGCAGCTTGTTAACAGGTCACAATCTTAGTCTTCTGCAATAATGCCATACTTAGGTATATAGTCTTCCTGAATCTAGTTCTTCATGATACATGAAGTTTATTCTTGAGCCAAAGCAAATCAATTTGCTTTAGAAGAAGAAGCAGCAAATAACACAATACATGAAATTTATTCTTGAGCCAAAGCAAATCAATTTGCTTTAGTAGAGTAGGCAGCAAATAAATACATAAATATTTTACTTATGAAATGTATAATCAGGCTTTTTATTCAGTTTTCTAAACACCAATATTAAGGTGTAAACTTTAAAGGATTAGGTCACCACAGGGCAAGACTTTCAAAATGTAGAGAATAACTCAGTGGTAACCTCCAGCAAGCTGATGATCTAATGTTTAGTGACAGTAAGTAAGTAACTGATAAATATAGCTTTGATCAGAACCATTCTGAAAAATTACTTAAGCATTTTGATGTGCTGCTCTAAGCTACAAGGTGGTCTAGTGCTTCTGCCCCTCACTTAATGATGTTGTAACTCTAGTAAACTGGTAGAGCATTGGCATCAGTTTGAATGTGGAACTCAGTGAGATGGTTGGTATATGCCTCTGTAAGTAAAAGGAAAGTAAATTTTAATATTCAGTCCAGCTGTGCATGGCAGGTACAGCAGCAGTCTGGGTTTCTTTGTAGTACACCAGGCTCACTAACCTGCAAGCATATGCCAGAAATATTGATATGTAACTCTGAATCACAGAGTTACCTGCTATACCACTTAAGGTTTCTTTACTATATTTGTGAACTTGGCAATGTGCCAATGGGGCTGCTATGAGGTACAAGCTTATTAAACTCAGTACCTCATAATTTTAGAAATCATGATCCACCATTGCGACTTATACCTAGCTGCATATTCCTATTGTGGCTAAGGTTAGGTTTTCCTAAATCCCACCACTGGCCCTTACAGCTACACTTTCCACCTTCTAAGCTTGCAGATTTCACAAAACAACTTCATTTACATCTGAAAAAAATGCTGTCATTTCAGAAATGCAATTGCAACAAGTAACAGGGGAAAATATTCTTAAGACATTCCTGATCTTTCAGAATACCCAACTACTACTTAGCAAAAGTGGATTTTCAAGCAGAGACCTTGAATTCCTAACTAGAAGAAAACTACCATGTAGGTGGCAACACTATTGTTCCTCAGAAGAGAGCATAAAGTGCTCTTTATAGGATGAAAATGACTTGACAGCACACTAATCGAAAAACAAGAATCAATTTCTCAGCTATAGAAAGCTCATCAAAAGTATGTAGTGGACACAAAAAAATGTTATTAGAAATGAAAAAAAAAAAATTCACACTCACACTTACTGATTATTCTCCCTCAAGGTTTACTTTTGGTGGCTTGCCCCCTTACAAACCATCTAGTTGGATATTGTCTTAAGTACCTTTATATTTTAGTTTCCAGATTCATTCATTAACAATAACATTATTAGTTTTGACTGGTGCATGACTCTATTAGACAGTGGCTTGGTCAAGATTTTTGGAACTGCACACCAGTGTCTTGAGTGTAGTCCCACCCTGAGTTGTACTCCACCGCCAGATATGCATATACATCCTGGAAAGTACATGTTTCTGGTAACAATATCATTTTAGTAATGAAAAAAAAAGTCTAGAAATGTAGACTATAAGCAGAAAACCCAAAAAGCCAACAGGCACTCTGAAAATTGCCATTAAACAAAATCTTTAACATAATTAGATAAAGCTATGGTCAATATGTCAGGGCATTTTAAATGTAAATTCTAGATAATGCCTTTGCATAAAATAAATCATTTATTTAAGAAGTGCACACCATGCCAAGTGTGTTCATTCTTCGGGCTGTAAGGCACAAGCTGATAATTAACTTTGCAGAACATATTAACAAATTCAACCAGAAATCTTGATTTCACTTCAGGTCTACTATGTCATTAACAGCTCTTGTTATCGAAACGTAACCATTTCCTCCCATTTCTAATAACTGCAGTGTCTTCCATTATCACGTCTAAAGACTATATATATATAAATGAACATGCCAAGCAACAGCTCACACACACACACACACACACACACACACACACACACACACACACACACACACACACACACACACAAAGTTCACTTTCACTGCAATAAGAATAAGTACACAGACTAAATCAAGGCCTTAAGCATGCATAACAAATGCACCACAGCTGTATATTGCATGACTTCATGTGGCTACTAGTCCTCGATTATGCCCCCAAACTGCTATTACTGCTATGTCTACTACTACTACTAATAATAATAATACTGGTACTACTACTACTACTATTACTACTGTGACCAGTAATCAAGGAGACTATATCCTCACCATGGGCAACAGTGGGGGACGTACATTGTGGGGATAACAGGCACATACACAGTGTTTCCAGATGCAGCTTTCTGCATCAAGTGCAGTTTCCCTTAAGAACACACAGAGACCACAGTCAGTCTGGGGTGGGTTTTTCCCTCTTTCTCCATATCTTCAGTAAGACTCGCCACTGGTAAAGCTGTAGAGTTGAGATCTCAGCTGAGTGGCCAAGCCAAGACCTCCAACACCCTCTCGGTCCAGCCAGTGCTTCATGTCCCTACCCAAGTAGCTGACACACACACTCTTTGAGGTTTGATTTATACACACCCATACACCTGGAAAAGGCTGACACAGGTTTACTAGCTATGCCTCCTTTTGCCCAACCTATAAGGTAGTTATCACTACCATCAGCCAACTCTTTATCAGCTACTTTAAGGCCCTTAACAAAGGGTGCCCAATCTTACTATGTAATATTAATATTACTATTAATATTAATACAAATGGTAGTTTGACCAAGAGCAAGGCTATTAGGAGTGGCCCACACAGTGTCACCAAATAAATGTACAAGTACTCTCAAAACTTGGATATGTTTCAAAATGATCAGCCACAATGAAAGGTTTAAATATATTTAACAATAAATAATAAAAGAACAAAAAAATACTCAGTATATATTCACAGTGACATCAGCATTCAAAACCACAGGGAATATTTAAAACAACATTCCAGGACAATCTCAAATAAATAAAGAAAAATATCTAAACTAAGCTTCACTATATTTCTAACTGAATCTAAGAGAATTACTGTACAACAGTTAACTTAATGAAGAGCAAGGGAGATGTGGTGAATTGTTCTTATTGTTATGGTCAGGTCCAAGACAGAATACAGAATGCACTGTTTCACTAAGAGGCTCCTCAAATTAATATCTCAAATATTACTGCTGGGATAGCTTGCAGAATTACATCATTTCTTGTAATCTGACTCTATCCCAGGTGAAACCCCCACTGCTGGAATCTTGGCAGTATTTAGCATCTACGTGTGAAAATACATAGACCTCAGATCTTTGGCAGATACTGGAAGTCATAAAATAATTACATTTCTTCATACTTTCAGAGGTAGTAATTAGTTTTACTCCAAGACAATACTGAAAGCTTTTCAGCACAAACTCTGTGTCTAGCTGCATTGAAAACTAAAAGATCCCATCTTTTATTGCATAGCCATAAAGTAATTTAATTTCAGCTGTTTTTCTGAAGTTAACCCCCTATATTCCAGTTTCCACTGTTTAAATATATACATTTAAACAGCTAAAATAGTGCATGTACATTTCTGTTCTCTTCCATCAGGGCACAGTGTGGTTAAATCTTAAACACAAGCACTTTATAAAATACTTTTTAACACGCATACAAGTTTGATATACACATGACAGACTGTTCTAATACAGCTGTAACACAAGCATTTTATATAATTCATATTGATATTCACAAATAACATATAGTTATTTACAAAATACCAATTGCTGTGCTGGCAGTATCTCCCTTTGTCCCCCCCCCCGAAGACTTGAGCTAGTTTTTCAAGTGATCCTTGAGAAACATTGCTTAAGAGGGATGAGCCTATCTGGGAATACATTACCCCATTCACTGTCTTGAGATTCCAGCTGCCTTTGTATTGCTACAGTGTTGCACTGTCATATCATATGCCTGCAGCCCTAGGCTCCACCATAGTAATTTGGGATTTTGCTGGCTGGCTCCCTGTAGTCATAGATCCCCCTCAAACTCCTCCTGCCTTCTACTGCAAATACTTAGCACCAAGGCCTCTCTATCATGGTAAAGTTTTGTCATGTTAACATGGTACAATTTGCTCTCCTGCCTCCTGCCTAGCAGTTATATCATGTAGTTAATATCACTGACCTTCCTTACTACTTTGAAGGGTCCCTCCCAAGCTGCCTGATACTTGTTCTGTCTGACAGGAATGAGAACCATAACCTATTGCCCTACAGCATGCTCTCTAGCTCAAGGATTCCTGTCATACCTGACCTTTTTCTGCTGTTGGGATTCTGCCAGGTTCTCCTGGGCCAAGCCCATGAGTTCCCTGAGCCTTGTCCTGAGGTTTAGGACATATGCCATAACAAACTTCTTGTCAGATTCACACTCACCCTCCCACTCATCGCAAATCAAATCTAAAGATCCCCTCACCCTATGCCCATACAGCAGCTCAAAGGGTGAAAAACATATGGATTCCTTGGGCATCTCTCTGTAAGCAAACAACAGTTGAGGCAGATATTTGTCCCACTACCTTTTAAACTGGTCTGCAAATGCCTGTAGCATGGTCTTTAGTGTAGAGTTTAACCTCTCCACAAGACCATTAGTCTAGGGATGGTAGAGGGTGGTCTTTAGGTGATTCACTCCACAGTGCTTCCACAGACAAGCCAGCAGGTCTGACATGAAATTGGCACCTCTGTCAGTCAGTATTTCTTTTGGGAAACCTACCCTGCTGAAAATCTCTAACAAAGCATTTACCACCTTTTCTGCCTCAATGGAGGACAGAGCCACTGCCTCAGGGTATCTGGTATCATAATCTACTACCACTAGGATATACTTCTTTCCTGTGAAACTTGGGGTACTCAGAGGCCCCAAAATATCCATAGCTACCCTCTGAAACAGCTCCTCAATCACAGCCAAAGGCATCAAAGGAGCTTTGACATTGTCTCCTGCCTTGCCTACTTTTTGGCACTGCTCACTGGTCCTGCAGTACCTTGTTACATCTCTGGAAATCCCAGGTCAATAAAAATTCTGCATAATTCATCTCTTTGTACACTTTATGCCCAAGTGTCAGATGGTAGGCTCTGGGCAGTACCAACTGCTGTATCTTCTCACCCTCTAGCCCTCTATTAGGGGTCCACTCTCTATACAGTAACCCTTTGTCCCAGTATACATATTCCCCTTTTCCTTGAAAATCAGGCACCTCCCTAGCTACCTGTCTCAAGCCTTGTAATGTAGGGTCTGAGAGCTGAGCCTGTCTCAACTCTCTTTTTATAACCCTTCACAGCTCCCCTTCCACAGGAAGTCTGATATACTCTGACAGCAGTGCCTCACTGTCAACCTGGGTGCTACTACTCACCTCTGCCCTTGCAGTCATTCTGTCCAAGGGAACATTAGTACCCACAAACAGCTGTGTCTCACCTTCACTCTCACTGCTACAGGGTAGCTCCCTCCTGAAGTAGCCACCTCACCAGTCATGGCTTCAAGTGTGCAGTCTGTCTAGATCCCCCCTAGGCTACCAGACCCACATGCTTGTCTCCAAGTCTGACTGCATGTAACTGCATGCACACAAGGCACTTCCTGAGCAAAATCATTCCCTATTAGGACATCTGCATGGATATCCTCAAACACACCTACTTGCTTGCTTCCTTTTCCACCCTCCCAGTCAAGGTGAACCCAAGCCAAAGGTATCTGGAATGGGGTCCATCCCATAGCTCTGACTGGATTAGACTGCCCAAGCAAGTAGTGTTCCTCTTTAACCATTGAGGACTTCACAATGGTTAAGTTAGTAAGCAGTAGCCTGTTTTCCATCTACTAAGACAGGCTATAACCTCTTGTGGTAGTTTGGTACCCTTGTTATTGCCAGACAACTTACTGCTGACATTCTGTCATTCCCACTTACTGGCTTCCCCACCTTGCCTCCGTGGACATCTATATGCTACATGGCTTCACTGGCTACATTTAAAATATTTAACCCTTGATCCTGGCCATGTACCTGAACTAATGGCTTCCTCTGTTACTGGTAGTCTCTCTTGGGGTGGTTTAGGCTGCCCACCATAGGTTATTTAGATCCACATACAACACTAGGTATCCCTTTCCCGTGCAGTGATGCCCTGCTTGCTAGGTATAGGTCGTTTTTTTCCCCAACTCATTAGCAGTATTGCATTCCCTATCTGCCAGCCAGATGCTCTTGTCCTCAGGCAAAGTGTTAAGGGTTTGTTTCCTCATCAAAAGGTCTGCCAGCCCTTCAAAAGTGGCACCCATCTATGAAAATAAATGCATAGTTCAGCAATATATTCACACAAACTTTCATCTGTCTTGCATCTATGCTCACAACTCATTCACTCCAGTACAACTATTTTGAGTATGTACCTTTAACTCCTAGTGGGTGTGGCCTGAGACTTTAAAAATTAAATTATCACCTTACAATTCTAACAAATACTCATTGACAGAGGTCAAATATCAATACAATTGTGTTTGCCATCATGTATGCTTCAAGATAAAATATTTTTAAACCTTGTATGTAGCATGGTTTTGGAATTATTAATGCAAATATGCACAAGTAATATTTGACGCCTAGAGGAGCAGTAGGAGGTAACTGCAGATACACCTGGAGGCGTCACTCGGATGTAATGAGCTTCAGATGTTAACTTAAAACACTCTAATAAACAATTTTAACTGTATTATAATTTAAGCAATCAGTATCAGACAATTTAGAAACAGCAGTTACAGCTTTACCATGGAGTAAGGGGGTCAGGAACTGTACCCAGAGCCTTGGTCAACATTATACTGTTTACATACCCTTTCAAACATATGAATACAACTATCAAAAGTATCACCCTCTGTAAATTGTGGAAGACATTTACAGACATTTATTGCTTCTGAGGTTTGATTACTCCCTTCCCCATTACCTCCATAACCCTGGGAAAGAGACAACATCTCCTTTTCATGTTGCCTCTGCCACTCATTTTCTTCAGCTTCTAGATGTTGCAGTCTCTCTGCTGATTCTAATTCCATGTGTTTCTGTTTCTCCTTTTCTTCTGCCTCTAAACACCACAGTTTTTTATTTTTTTCAGCCTTTAAACACCGCAGGTTCTCATTTTCTTCAGCCTTTAAATGCCACATTCTCTCTGCTGATTCTGTTTCCAACTGTTTGGCCTCTAGTTCAAGTCTCTTTAACTCCAGATGGAATTTTAAGTCCTCTATGGAAAGGTTGAACTGTCCAATTTCTGGGAATTGTACATAACCAAGGCCGGTCTGGTTGTCCTCTTGGTTGCTGGTCTGTGATGCAGCTGTGACTAAGGCTGCAATCATTTCTGCTTTAGTCAGGTTGGCATGCACCAATACTTTGTTTTGTCACATCTCAGCCAAATGGCTCCTTGTCAGCTTGCCATACTCCTCTGCTGACATCCTTACCTGCCCTCCCTGACTAACTAAGCTAACAATAAAATAAATAAAACTATTGTGATATGAAACTCTGAATTTCTACTGTGTGGCTGCTAAAGAGTTCAAACACCTTCTTTAGTCACCACTGTTTACAGGCTACAGGAGTTCAATACCCACACCACTGAATCCCAGTATGTGATGTGGTGATCCCACCACTGCCACCAATAATGTGATGACCCACCACTGGACCAGTAATCAAGGATCCTCAATCCTCACCACTGGCAACAGTGAGGGATGTACACTGGGAGGAAAACAGGCATACACACAGTATTTCCAGATGCAGCTTTCTGCATTAAGTGCCATTTCCCTTAAGAGCACACAGAGACCAGTCAGTCCGGGGCTGGTTTCTCCCTCTTTCTCCAAATACCCAATAAGACTCCCTACTGGCACAGCTATAGAGTTCAGATCTCAGCTGAGTGGTCAAGCCAAGACCTCCAACACCCTCTCTGTCCTACCAGTGGATTATGTTCCTGCCCAAGTAGCTGACACACACATTCTTTGAGATTTGATTTATACACGCACACACACCTGGGAAAGGCTGGCATGGGTTTACTAGCCATCCCCTCTTTTGCTCAGCCTATAAGGTAGTTATCACTGCCAACAGCCAACTCCTTATCAACTACTTTACGGTCCTTAACAAAGGGTGTCCAATCTTACTGTGTAATATTAATATTAATACAAATGGTAGTTTGATCAAGAGCAAGGCTATTAGAAGTAGCCCACACATTGTCACCAAATAAATATGCAAGTACTCTCAAAACTTAGATATGTCTCACAAAGATCAGCCACAATAAAAGGTTTAAATATATTTAATAATAAATAATAAAAGAACAAGAAAATACTCAGTATATATTCACAGTGACATCAGAGTTCAAAATTACAGGAAATATTTAAAATAACATTGCAGGACCATCTCAAATAAATATAGAAAAATATCTAAACTAAACTTCACTATATTCCTGATTAAATCTAAGAAAATTACTATACCATAGTTAACTTAATGAAGAGCAAGGCAGATGTGGTGAATGGTTCTTGTTGTCGTTGTGGTCAGGTCCAAGACAGAATACAGAATGCACTGTCTCACTAAGACACTCCTCAAATTAGTATCTCAAATATTACTGCTGAGATACCTTGCACAATAACATCATTTTTTGTCATCTGACTCTTTCCCAGGTGAACCCCCCACTGCTGGAAGCTTGGCAGTATTTAGCATCTACCTGTGAAAATACATAGACCTCAGATTTTTGGCAGATGCTGGAAGTCATAAAAAATGCATCCCTTCCTACTTTCAGAGGTAGCAATTAGTTTGCTCTGAA
This sequence comes from Protopterus annectens, assembly GCF_019279795.1. NCBI lineage: Eukaryota > Metazoa > Chordata > Ceratodontiformes > Protopteridae > Protopterus > Protopterus annectens. Next base: position 1,950,963,182 of record NC_056739.1, read on the forward strand.
GACAATACTGAAAGCTTTTCAGCACAGACTCTGTGTCTAGCTGCATTGAAAACTGAAATATACCATCTTTTATTGCATAGCCATAAAGTAATTTAATTTCAGCTCTTTCTCTGAAGTTAACCTCCTGTATTCCAGTTTCTACTGTTAAAATATATACATTTAAACAGCATGTACATTTCTGTTCTCTTCCAGCAGGGCACACTGTGGTTACATCTTAAGCACAAGCATTTTATAAAATACTTTGTTAACACACATACCAGTTTGATATGCACATGACATACAGTTCTAATACAGTTGTAACACAACCGTCTTATATAAATCATGTTAATATTCACAAATGACTTATATTTATTTACAAAATGCCAGATAGCAGTGCTGACAGTATCTTCCTTTTTCACAACTACTAATAATACTGCTACTACTACTAATAGCAATAATAATACAGATACTACGACTGCAGCTGCTGCTACTACTACTACTACTACTACTAATAATAATAATAATAATAATACTGCTACTAGTACTGCTACTGCTACTGCTGCCGCTACTACTACTAATAATAAAAACACTACTGCTATTACTACTAATAATAATAGTGTTACTACTACTGCTTGTACTACTACTACTAATACTGCTACTACTGCTGCTACTAATATTACTAATACTTCTGCTACTACTACTACTGCTACTACTAATAACAATACTGTTATTACTGCTGCTACTACTACTAATAATAATAATCATACTGCTGCTACATCTACTACTAATAAAACTGCTGCTACTACTACTGCTACTACTACTAATAATACTGCTACTATTACTGCTACTACTAATAATAATAATGCTACTGCTACTACTAGTACTACTACTGCTACTACTGCTGCTACTACTACTACTAATAATAAAAATACTGCTGCTACTACTACTAATAATAATAATACTGCTATTAATACTGTTGCTACTACTACTACTACTACTACTAATAATACTGCTATTACTACTGCTAAGAATAATAATACTGCTACTACTAATAATAATAATTATAATAACACTGCTGCTACTATTGGTGCTGCTACTACTACTACTAATAATAATGCCACTGCTACTACTGCTGCTACTACTACTACTAATAATACTGCTATTACTACTACTACTACTACTACTAATAATAATACTGCTACTACTAATAATAGTACTACTGCTACTACTACTGCTGCTGCTGCTAATAATGCTACTACTACTGATACTATACTGCTACTACTACTAGTACTACTACTGCTACTACTACTACTGCTATTTATACAACTACTGCTTCTTCTACTACTACGCTAAATAATTATTTTCCATCTGAGACTGCATTTTAATGCTCACAAATCATGGGCATCATAAGGCATCATAGCAAAAAAAAAGAAGAAAAACAAAGTAAAGTTACCTCGAATATTGATAAAATAAATTTATGCTATCCAATCTGATATTGTTTGATAAGTCTGAAACACATTAAAAGCAGATAACAAGCAGTAGCCTGGACAACTGCATGAAAATGAGTGACAGATTAAGAAATAAATGTAAATTAACCTAAAGGCTGCAAGATGAGTACATTGCTAGCTGTGTTACATGGTAGGTGCTTTAACTGTTCCTGTTTTTAGTTTGCACTTGTCTCTGTGTAGAACATAATAGTTCTTTCAGAATAGCAGTTGAAATATATAATTATGTGATTATTTCCACTATAAAAAATGCCACAGCTTATCTACTAAATTAAATGTGCTTGCCAGGCTTATTATGTAAAGAAAAAGAAAAGCATTTACATGTTACCAGTAAACTAGTTACTTTATAAATGCCTCAAAGGAAGAACTCAGTTAATTGGACTATAGCATAGAAATAGATACTACAGAGGGGCACATAGGGACAAGGGTCTCATTGTTCAAGACCAAAAATGGATTTTCTGTAAAGCAATTATTTTCTTCAGGGTTTAATGACTTTTTGGAAATTACCAGACTTTTTTAAAAGATTCAAAAACTGCAACTTTCATTACTTTGGGATACACTGTTCTGAGTCAACTGTATTGTTAAGTTTTCACACATGATTAGCACTTCTATGATTTGCTTCCCACTTTATTAAATGTTCCATAAGAGACTCTTATGCCATTTTTTCAGATTATCTAAGTCTTTTGATTTATGGCACAATTGATGAAGTGAGTTATGAACAATACGTCTTTTTATGTGTTATACAGGTATTCAAGATTTCCTTGTACCATTTACGTTTAATGTCTATTTGACAGTCACTAGAAATGCAGTCCAGGGGACAATGAATGAGCATATACCAAGTTTCTAATTGGCCCAAAGCACTGTTAGTCAAGTAACTTGCTCAAGGTCACACTGTAGACAAATGAAGGCTGGGGGAATCAAACCTTGTACCAAAGGAAGTAGCTTGTTAACAGTTCACTGCCTTAATCTTTTTCTTCACCGAACTGCTTCCTCCATGCACTAGTAATGTTTCAGTTCTGTCAGCATTTCACAGCTTACTAAGTTTATGACCAAGTGAATTCAGTGACAGAAACTCCCTCTTCCAGCAATCATTTGTGGTATAATAACTTAAGATGACAGTCTCACAAATAATAGCATCAAGTTAATACAGAACTTATGAAATTGTACTTTTTTGCATTTATAAAGTGCATAATAACATTATTAGTTCAAGATACAGCAAGACTGCACAATGTAATCTAGCAAAATACACAGTAAAGCAAAAGAGAAATAGCAGAGCAACATGATGTTTCAATGGTGAGATCTCTGTCTGGCAGCTGTGGGGCCTTGAGTTCAGTTATAACCTCGGATCATTGTGTGTGGGTGCGGAATTTGTATGTTCTTCATGTCTTCCAAGAAACACACTGTTTAACTAGCTATCCTAACATTATATGGGGTCGATGTCACTTTATTGAATCTTCATTTTATTGAAATGGTCAAACTCATTTAATTGAAAACTCATTCCACTTAAACCCCATTTCGTAGAAAACCTTATACCCAAGAAATATATCATAAAAATATGTTTTTTTTGTATGGGAAGCAAGCCCCCCTGCACCCCATGCCCTTGCTTATATATACTAACTCTATGGTCAAACAACTGCAGGGGAAAGAAAAAAAAAACACTGCATGCAGCAAAACAGTGCTGGGGCACAAAGACTAATATCTACAGATCTGGGGATATAACATGACACTTACCACTGCAAACAGACATATTCTGCTCGACTGACTTCCCTAGCAACAACTTGAGTTCGACCATCTGAGTTTCAATGAAATGAAAATTCAATGAAATGACAAGGACCCCATTATACACATACAAATTTAACAAGTTAATTAATAAATAGAAATAGTACAATGTAATGAGGTTGTCATCATGATGAGTGTGATTCAGTTGAAACTCTCAGCTCACTGGAAAATGGTGCTCTCTAAAAAATTGCTGCATGCAAAGGTGTCAAAGAAGTAATAACATGACAGAGCAGCATGTAAGTGATATACCCTGGTAATGGTAAACAGGAGGAATGTAGTGCAAGTAGATGGTACACACCTAGCTCGATCACAGTGACCAAAGGCATAGCCAAACATATGCTCTGTATACCATTGCATACACTTTTTATAAAAAAGCTCTATTTATTTTATACAATTAAATATTCTCTAATTTAAACCTCAAAAAGCCCAGGTATATTTTATTAAATTATATATAATGTTTGAATGACTTTTCCCAAATTGGCTTTTTTTTTTTTTCCTGCTTGAAACTGTCATGCTATGATGTTTTTTCTTAGCAAGATTGCAAAGAAAAATGCTAAACAGAAATATATACTCCCCGGAGAAGGGTGAGGCCTACATTTTGGAAGTTGGCTAATAGTTCCAAAAATCCTAGCTACATGCTAGAATGTAGCACCAGCAATTCCATACTGGACATAATCTGATTATATTGCCAAATCTAGATCTCTTCGGCCATTATTATCTAGATACGACTAAGATAAAGACCATCTATGATATGTGTGGTACCATGGCCTTCATGCCACATGGTTTGATTGGAACAAAAAAGCAGCAAATCTTCCCACACAGTCCTAGTACTCAGAAACACAATGAACAAAACCAATGATACCAGCCCAAAAAGCAAGTACTAAATGAATATTTACTGAGATAATAGAAGTGCAAAATGGCAGACTGGTTTCTCTCACACCATGTGTGCCAGCAGTGTGGGAAAAACTGGTCTGTTGTTTTGCACTTGCAGTTCTACAATAAATATAACTTTAGCTCTTGCTAAATGTGCTGAAATCGTTTATGTTGTAATCTCACTGGATACTAAGATTTTGTTAGCATCCTACATCCTAGCCATGGGGATGTCCTAGCTGCATGTAGTTACCAAATAAATTTCAGACATCTAAATCAAAGAGGGTAACTGCAATCCTCTCCTGCATGCTACAGCATATAGGAAACTACTCCACATTCTCTGCTACTCCAGGAAATTATGAACCCTGTCGATCGTCTAGCAGAATGAAGTAGATGAACACTGTGGGTTCAGTTCATGCAGCTTTATTATGTACGAACACATTAGAAATGAAGCTAAATAACTTTAATTTATATACAAACTGTCTCATACATAGATGTTCACACTCTGGCTGTACTCACAAAATGGCACTGAAAATAACATGTACTTGCTATTTCTATGCAGGTTCAGGTCTTAGAAATGCTTCTTAAAGGTACAACGCACCTCCTATTCTACATCTTCCCTCTTTGAGAAATGTGTCATGCAATATTGACAACATTGACTAACATGCAGTTTATACAAAACAATTTTCATCATGCAATTATACAGAACTAGATACATATATACAACTACATCCAGGCTGCTGTGTATTTCACCTTGGGTCTGCAAATATGACCAAATTGTGTGATATAGAAATTGGAATTAGGTTTAGCAAGTGGGATTGTCTCAGCTGAATATTCAACCTTAGGGACATCAGGAACACCATCAGCAATGGTAGTGGGAATCAAGACATGTTCTGGATCAGGAACATTGTCTGAATTGCTCTGAGATTTCGAGTCTATATCATAAGAACAATGCTGCAATATTGGTTCTGATACAGGAAGAAGATGTCTACAATTTCTTCTGTACTCCACACCCTCAGAGTTCACAAAATAGGATCTCGGCTGTGCACATATACTTGTTACTTGACCAACCTGGTCAAAACCTTTCACCGTTTGTATCCTCACTGTCTCTCCTTCTTTCAATAGATGAGGAAATCTGCTTGATTTGTCATGACTGGACTTCTGGAAAGAACGCTTTCTAAATAATTGGGCTATGATTGTCTTGTTCTTTTTAGCTTTAGGGCTTAACAAACTGGAACTAATAGGCTATGGTATTCTAGTTTGCCTGGATAAAAGTCTCTGAGCAAGTGAGCTAAGTATATTGTTACTGGGTATGTTTCTGAGACTGAGTAGATTCAAAAAGACATCGTTATTATCACACTTTGACTTCTCAACTAATTGCTTTGCACTCTGCACTCTGTACTGCACGTTCAGCTAGTCCATTTGACTGCGGATATTCTGGACTACTAGTAACGTGTACAAAGTCCCATTCTTTTGCAAATTTCTGAAACAACTGACTAGTAAATTGGTTAGCATTGTCAGAGATAAGCTTTTGTGGACTTCCATGGACTGAGAAATGACATTTCAACTTAACAATAACAGTAGTGGAAGTCAGGTTAGGTAGCAGATCGATCTCAAACCAGTTCAAGTAAGAGTCTACAAGTACTAAGTAATACTGATTGTTTCATTTAAATATGTCAGTGGCTACTGTTGACCAAGGTAGTTCAGGAACTTGACTTAGTTGAAGTGTTATTTTCTGCAAATGCAGTTTAGTACTAATGCATACGGAACAAGAAGAAAGTCCTTTATCAATGCCTTTTGCTTGAGAGGTCCAAAATACTAGTCCTCTTGCCCTTCTTTTGGTAGCTTCAGAACATGGGTGACCATGGTGCAAAATCAGGATGTATTCATGTTGTAAGGAAGCAGGAACAACAATTTTAGGACCTTTGAAAATAATGCCATCGTCCATCAACATCTCATCATTTCACCTCTGTAAGGAAAGTAGGGTTGCACGTCTGGTGGTACACTAGATTGCTTTGATGGTCATCCATCATTGATGTAGTGACTGAGCTTAGGCAAACCTGTATCAGTATTTGTGTGACTTCTCAGCTCATCAAGTCTTGTGGCAGAAAAATTATGCACTTCCATGACATCGAATTCAAAATTCTCTGCGTCAAGCTGATCTGCTGTATTTCTGGGCAATCTGGACAAGGTATCAGCCAGAAAAAGAAGTCTGCCTTTTGTAGAGACCATTTTGTAGCTGTGTGCAATTTAAGCATCATTCTTTGTAATCTTGCTAGAGCTGAATGCATAGGCTTCTTTAAAATAGTAACCAGAGGTTGATGATCAGTTTCAATCTGAATATCTTGACCATAGATAAAATCATGACACTTGGAACATGCAAACACTATAGCCAAAAGTTCTTTCTCAATCTGAATATATTGCATTTCAGTTTGGGTAAGTGTTCGAGATGTACAGGCTACTTGTCTATCTTTTTGAAGAATTACTGCACCTAGACCAAATCATGAAGCATCGCAGGAAAGAGTTACTGGTTTGTTGATATAATATCTTAATGTAGCTGGAGTAGCAATTTTCTGCTTAAGGTCTTCAAATGCTTTCTGGTGATGTTCTAACTATGACCATGTAGCATTCTTCCATGTTAGCTCTCTCAAATGTGCTGTCAACTCAATGCAGTCTGGTATAAACCTACCTAAATAGTTGACCATACCAACAAAACATTGTAGAGCTTGTACATTATATGGCGCTGACATCTCAAGAATGGCTGCTTGCTCTGACGGGTCTGGTCTCAAGCCAATGCTAGTAAATAAATGACCTACATATGTAACTTCTGGTAGTCTGAATTTGCATTTTAGAGGTTTGAGCATCAAGTTCACTTCACATGCTCTGTCTAGAGCTCTGTTAAGATTTCTGCCATGCTCTGCTTCACCATTACCTTTACCACCGACTAGCAAATCATCTACTATTATGGCACATAGATAACCTGAAATATTTTGCTCCATTGCATGCTGGAACACTTCACTCGCAGAATTTGTTCCAAATGGCATCCTGAGAAATCTGCATCTTCCAAATGGGGCACTGAATGTAGTCAGTAATGAAGATTTGCGTTCAAGCATCACTTGCCAAAATGAACTTTTTGCATCTAAGAAAAAACAGTGGCATTCGCTATTAGAGCTGTGACTTCCTTCACTGTATGCATGGGATGATGAGGTCTTTTTAATGCTTTGTTCAAATCTCTTGGGTCAATGCATATTCTGATTTAATCTGAGCTTTTTTGTGAGCTGCTACCATGGACAATACCCATTCGGTAGGTTATGTAACTGGACAAATTACACCTTGCTGCACCAGTTTGTCCAACTGTGCTTTGACTTTATGTTACATGGCTATCAGAACTTTTCTTTCTGGCCTGACCACTGGACTGATCTCTGGGTCTAATTTCATAGAATACACAACTGTAAGTTTGCCCAACTTGTCATCAAAAACATCAGCATACTCTGAAAAAATAGTGTTAGTGAAGCTGGAACTGGGACATATGCTTATTTGATGAACGTCTTTGATAAAAGAAAGCAGATTCATTCTCAAACTGTCTCTGAGACCCAATAATGACTGCACAGGTCTTCGGACTACATAAAATAATAAGCTATAACAGTTCCGGCCACATAACATGGAAACAGTACTAAGCCTTCGGTTTGAATTTATAAGCAACAGGTTTTGCACACATGGTCACATTTAGTTGCTCACCAGCCCTCACTTTAGCAAAAGTATCTGCAGACATAACATTACACTTTGAACCAGTGTTTGCTTTGAGCTCAGTGGGTTAACTATTGATCCGGGCAGTACAAAATACTTCATTCTTTGCCAGCAGATCTATTGCATCAATTCTTTCACCAACTACTGACACACCATCTACACATAAAGCAGACTGTTGCAGTTCTACTTGATCAATTTGCTTTTCGAATAACCCTTCTTTATAACAGCATGAGGCTTATTAGATTTACAACATTTTTGAAAATGGTTCCATTTCTTACATTTATGGCATTACTGACTAAATGCTAAGCACTTTTCTCTTTTAGACTCATGGTTGGCACCACAATTGCAACAGTTAACAATAAAGCTTGACTTGAGTTTTGTTGATTCACCCTTGTACTGCATTGAGCATGCTCCATTAACTGACCTAGACTTAGAACTTGCTGGAAGGTTATGGGACCACCCAGGAAAACCTGCAGGGTCTGTAGCTGCCATGTACTTAAGCCTGTTTCTGCCTGCAACATGTTGCATGCTGTCTACATTTGCTCTGGAGCCTGCTGAAACCATGCTGTTATCACTTGCAAGCATATTTGTGTGCCTTTCTGTAACTTCATGGATTTGACAAATCTCAATAGGTTTGCTCAGCATTACACCACTGTCACAAAGCAAAATCTTTCTCACAGCAGCACTATTAATACCACACACAAGCCTGTCCTTTATTAACTCATGTACAGTAATACGACAATTTTCCCCCTCACCTTCATACACTGCTGGTGCATATACACATGAATGCTCCTTTTCAGTGGCCTCTGACCCTGCTTGGTTTAGCAAAATGAATGCCCTGCTGCATGCATCTTTATAAGAATAAGCTGCTTGTATGAATATATCATACTCTTGCTCAAATATTCTCCAATTCTCTGCAATATTCTGATTATTCTGATCAAATATAAGTGGTAGTGGTTTTCAAAAGCTGTCTGCCATATTAATATATCTCAGTGAAGACTTTTGCCAGTATGCACGAATACACACACATATACATATGCCACAAATTTATGCCAGTACGTGTAACTATGCCCAATAGCACAACAAGCCTCTGTATAACAGAACTTTGTGAAATAAGACTCGGGCACAAAAATACTCTTGAAATTACTGTACTGTAAAAGTCACTTATCATTATTGTAAGAAACATTTCAAAATAACTGCACTGTGTGAATGAACTGGGCAAAAGAAGTTCAGAGTAAGAAACATTCTGAAGTAATTTCACTTTGCGAATAAACAGTACACAGCACACTGAAACTTCCCCAAAATGGCTTTACATTGCTGAACAACTCTATATAGTGCAAGAAACACTCTTTAATGGTGGCACTCTGCAAATAGACACACCCAGCACAAGAAACTTTTCGAAATGGCTGTATTTGACTGCATTTACAAAATAGTGGCACTTTGTACACAACAAACTCTTTGGAATAAATGCACAGTAATAAATACACACTGTAAGCACTTTTACACACTTTGAGATACTTTGAATAACTCTAGTTATACTATTCAGAGCTCCAATCAATGTGAAGTAGCAGTTTATGCCAAAACACAGTAATTCACCAAAAAACATGCAGTTGCCTGGCTTTATTTATACTTAATGTGCCCGTTTTGCCCTTTGTTATATTCATTTTGCTCATTTAATCTCTTTTCATGCACATTATATTTCCTTGTGCTCATTTTAACTCTAAACATGCTTGTTTTACTTTAAACATGCTCATTTCACAATTATGAGGTACTTCTAAACCCCTTTTGTGCTTTTCTGATACTCATTTTATCAGATATCTTAATTTCAAACATTTTGTCTGATTAATAAGTTTTTTATGCTTCTCATTTGCTTAATAAATAATTTTTGTTCTGTTTCCTTAGTAATGCATTTTGTGCCTTGTAATGCTCCGTTTTATATTTTTTAATAAATAAATCATATGTGCAAGTTTATATTACCTTTAGCTCGTTTCTGGCCCTTTTCTTTTTTGGTTTACTTAGTTTGTCTTTACTGTTAACTCTGCACCACATGGCTCTAAAAAGCAGTCTCTAGAATCCCAGTTCTGACACCACGTCACTCGTCTAGCCAGGATGAAGTAGATGAACATTGTGGGTTCTGTTCAAGTAGCTTTATTATGTACAAACACATTAGAAATGAAGCTAAATAACTTTAACTTATATGCAGACTAGTTGTTTCATACATAGATGTTCACATTCTGGCTGTACTCACAAAATGGCACTGAAACTAGCATGTGCTTGCTATTTATATGCACGTTCAGGTCTTAGCAATGCTTCTTAAAGGTACTGCACACCTGTTAGTCTGCAAACCCCATGCAAGTAATCCACAAGATGGCAGATCTTCTAGTGGTACTGTGTAAAATGCATTTTGTCCATATATCTGCTCTCACTATCTCCAGAGTTCCATTCCTTCAACTTCCAGACATGACATCATTACAAATGTCTTTTGAGAGTGCCCATACTGCCACCATCTGTTACATGAGCAACTTATGTTAAGCATTTTCCTGGACTCACTATTCCAGAGATCCAGAGAAATATGTTTAGTGCCCATATAATCTACAGAGAAAACTTTTAAGACTGAACAATGAATGTCGTGGATATGGGGCAACAGATAAACACCAACAATTAAACAGTGCCTTCTATTTATCTTATTAGTTTTATAGCCTACCCACTACAACTTGGACTTTGATGCCTATCCAACATCCTCAATAGCTTGCTATGGAAAGGTACAACTAGGGGCACAGTTAAATGCATTAACTGATGGGGGAAATGTTTGCCATCTTGAATGAATGGTTCAGGTATCCAAATGCCTCAGTGGGTATAATGCAGTGCTCTACAGAAAAGGCTTATCACTGATTCTTGCCATGCTGCACAATATGTAACTACAGTGGACATTGGCGAGGCTGGCAGATGGTCAGCACATGATACGTATGCAACAGGATGTAAATAAGGGCAACTCACAGCAGGATGTTGATAGAAAGGCTGTTATAAAAGCACCAGAACTGTAACAAGCTGCAAAACAGGTGCAGCACGTCCATGGAATGCAGCTGGAGAGTCTGTGTACAATGTAATACATGGCAGATATGTGTGCACTATAATGACTGTAATCACTCAGCTGTGTGTAAAGTAAGACTATTATTTAGCTTTTCTGGAGTATTAAGACACCCCTTTACAACTTACCACCTATCCTCTTTATACTTGCTAATAGGAATAAGACATACAAGTAAATTGCTAGTGTCTTCAGTGTTTCTTCAATCAGAGGTTATATTTAAACATTTCTCAAGAAGTTCAGAGAAGACAGAAAGCCTACTATGACAAAATTGCAAAAGATCTAACTAATAATGTTCTGAGAGAAATCATGAGTGTCAAAATCCTACAAAAAACATTCCCAAGAGCAAGAAAGCATTGTGGTAGCTGCACTGCGTGCCACTAAGGGACAAAGCCCTTAATGCATCATAGGTAACCAGAGTTTGATTAGTGACTCCAGCACAGGAGGAGCCAGGCCTGCAGGGATGGAGGGAGGGAGAAGAGTGAAGGGGTATGAACTGCTCATCTCTCCCAGGGAAAGTGAAGATGGTAAGTGGTATTTGGGTAGCAAATGGGAAAGTTCAATTTCTCTGATGGAGGCTGGGTAAACTTCTTCCTGCCCTTGAGCAGAGGAGACAGGGCTGCTTGCTGGCGATGTCACTTGTGGAATTGTGGGACAACCATCATCCTTACATTTCCTACTCACACCACCCTTAACAGCTATTTAAATGACAGCTTCTTCTGGTTGACCCTCATACAAGTGAAGAGGAATGAATGGGCCAAATGGCTAAGAGGGGGTGATGGCTGACAGGTAGTGAGGTCAAAGACTGTTAAAAAAAAGCCATTATGGAGAAGACAGTCATGCTCTTAGATCATATGCTGCCAAATATGGAAGGTCATATACTCAGAAGAAATAGAACATTTCCCTACAAATCAGGACTGGCTTCATTCCAGGACCATGGCAGGCCACATCAATTGCTAAAAGATGTATCGAGAGAACCACATGAGATGGCAGAGGTACCACATCAAGAATATGTCTTGATACTACAAAACTACTCTCAGATGAAGCTACATTCAGAATACTTTCAACAGAATACAACTGCACATATCAAGGAAAACACTAGAAGAACCGCATTTGGAAGGAGTGTTAACATTCCTAAAAGATGGCATTATTTTAAAACATGCAGCAATTGTACAAACAATGGCTACATCTCCTTTTACTGGCTGATACAGTGTTTAAAAATCTGGACCTATATGTTTCAGATGATATGCTTCAATGCATATATGTTTTTACAAAGCATTGCAAAATCAATTCTTTAAAGAGGGAGTGTAATATTTATAAATAGTTCAGTACCTCTTTCGTATCCCATAAGACTAATTCATGATTGTATGTCATGTGACTTCCTTCTTCAAACAGTTCTCTGTCATGTCATTAAAAAAACCTAGACACATCTCTTCAGGTTTGATTTGTATGTCCCTTTATTTAAAACATCTGTTGTGGCCTAATGAAGTTGCAGAATACTTCACAAATATTCAAAGGAACTGTACAGCCCTGGGACCTGCCATGCAGTGTAATTACAATGTTAGAAGGGATGTTCAAACATTTGCTTTTCTCTCCCATGTGACTTTAATACTTGTTGCACTATTTATACACTCCCTGCACTACAGCTGGGGCCTAACACATCAAATGATGTGGAGAGCTGTTTTCTAGCACGTCAGGGCTATACCATGCAGCTGCACATTTATAAAAACTCAAGAGCAGCATTCACATTTCCTTATAGTACACAAGAAACACCCCAGTACTAAGGTCTCGATTACTTACATATGAACTTTACTTGTCCTAAATAAACTCATAATAAGCTACTTGAGATATGTATATATATATGTATATATATATATATATATATATATATATATATATATATATATATATATATATATATATATATATATATATATATATTAAAAAAACTGGCTTTCTATTTCAATTATGCACTTCAGCACTCTGTACCCTAATGTATAGAGATCCTGCTCTGATATACAAAGCAACTAAAGATGCATGCAGCTGACATGGATGTAACATGTCTTATGCTACTTAAATCCTAACTATGTGAGGTAATAGCATTAGTTGTGGTTGTGGCCCACATGGGCAAATCTGATTTTTTTTCTCCAGCCTTTCAATTCACATGTTAGTTACGTTTATAGTATTGTATGTTGGATCTGGTTCATTGTATATGGGCTAATTCTGACTTTTCTACAGCAGTTTACATAGACATCTAGCTATGTTACAGCACTAGATGTCTTTTATGACCCACACTGGCATGTACTGTGATTTATTTGTAGCCATTTAAATGCACATTTATTGTAGGGTACATCATCAGTTATTAGACGTAGTATACCTAAGTAAACAGTTTTATCTACAGTGATTCTCATGTTTGTCTAGCTATGTGGCATAAAATTACTGGTGGAGTGTAGTTCATGTGGGGAACATTGAAAATTTCTGTTCAGCCTTTCAGATGCACATATTTAGTTGTGGATATGGTATTAGCTACTGGGTGTGGACCACTTAGGAAATGTTTACTGCTTCAATTTGCATAAATGTCTAGCTGTGATGCATAGCTGTAGTTGGTGATTGTGGTTCACACTGTTTGGGCATTATTATACATTTATAAGAGCTATTCTTGAGGTTATGTTGTATATTGTTTGCTGAGTTGCTTGCATATTTGCTTGCATATCCCAGTTATTAATTTTGCAGAGGAGATGTGTATATTTGAAAATATACGCAGTGTGAATTTTAACTCCTTATACAGGTATTCCACTGCTAGATTACTGCACTCCATTAAAGGCTGTGGTAGTCTTTGTTTTCTGACTGTGGCCACATGATAGCTGTGAAGTTTCGCATATTATTCATAGCATTTGTGTACATAACAATGCTCATCTGTGGTATTCTGGTCAGGATATAGATTACGAATATGAGTGTTGTACAGCAACGCCTCTTGGGTGTAGCATTAATAATGGCTTTGTCTCTACTAATATGTTAACAGTTGCCATATCCCATTGTATTTTTTAGAATAGAGCACTTGTTGTACATATGCCACAATGGTGTTGATGCATAAAGAATCATTATGCAGATGACAAGTTAGGCAATATACTTGTGTCATGTAAACATAGAGCAAAATGTACAGCTGCATGTATTTAGCTGTATATTGATGTTTACTTGCAGCAATGACTAATACATCCCAAGCTCCATGGCTGCGACAATGGTTGGCCATGCTAAACCATACAGTCTGTTTCTAGTAAACTTAGAGGTGCATTTGGTTCATTGTGAGCATTGTATCATTTTGAGCACTGTTTGGTTAAGTGACTTGCTCAAATTCATAATGAATGGAATCAAACCCTGTACCACAAGAGCTACAGCTCACAGCATTAACCCTCTGTGCTAATTTGCAGCTGCCAGGGTGATTGAGCCAAATGCACTAATACTACTGACACACTATCATGTGCATTGCCTATGTCCCAGCTAATACTATGCTTTGGGACTTGGTTGTGTGGCCAAGTCTCTTTTTATGTTCTTAACTCTGCCATCCCATGAGCATTTCTGTGAATACAGATACGGTACATTGTATGCAGTCATTTACACATGTTAAGTCATAAAGTGTGTGGTTTGTATTTACCTACATATGAACATTGATGTGTGATTTTTTTTCATCCCTCTTGGTACCCTATAGCATTTCATGATAGCAGTATACACCACAGATAGGCTAAGGAGTACTCAAAGTGTCTGTTTCCATTCAAGAAATGGTATCACATGTAATGTCCTTGCTTATTTCTTTGTTGTTCAGGTTCCTGGCCAGATCTAGGGACTCTTATCAACTCCAACATGGTCCAACAGAAAAACATCCAAAGACTATTAAAATAATATCACATAATGCTATTGTTAGCAATGAGACACGTGTACAACTAAGTCAAATGCTATTGAATATTTTGAATAAGAGAACATAAAATGAAAGTTTCAAACACTGGCATGGCTCAGATTTAAATCTGTAATGGTTTAACAGTATGCCTTGTATCTATTTTTCTACAAGGGTTCTTTAAAGTGGTTTGCTGATGTTTGTAAATACTCTGCAGCATTAGCTGAGTCGTGTAGTAATGTATTTTGTGCTTGCCTTTCCTTACTTTTAGGGCCATTTTTTAGTAAAAAGCTTTGAAATTTTTTATTAAACCAATGCCTAGAAAATGTAGCTTTTGCATTTTGCAAGTTTAATGCGTCACTGAAAGTAAATGTTTAATGAGTCACTCACAGTAAACAACTCCTTGCCATTCTCATGATATATATGTTCTAATAAAGGTTAAGTGATCAGGCAAGTGGTACAACATGCAGAATTTCTGCAATATCAACAATATCTCCTCTGGTTAAGTGAGTTATCTTTTGTTAGTCATAGGAGTGTCTCTTATTCATCTGTGGTGACCCTTCCTTCTCTTCTTATTCATATATTTCATTTTGGTTAGAATCCTATTTAAACTATTCAAGTCTGTGTTATCTACAAGTTTATATTATTCAGGTCTTATGTGATCTTCCTGTTTATACTACTCAGGTCTGTGTTGTCTACTTCCTCTTGATCAGAATCAAATAGACTACCTCAATTTTACTAATAACACTGACTCCACAATGTTTATCTTGTTTGAATTTTCAGGTTCTCTTATACTTTACTTTGGAGCAATTTCACAAGTTTCAATAATTTTTTGTCACAGTTGTATTTCACTAATTTCTCCATGAATAGGGAGTTTGATAAGTTATCTTTGCGTAAATCTAAATTACTGTTAATTGGAACTGATCTAACATTGATGAATTGATCCCCAGCACTTTAGAAGTGTCTTGCTAAAATATCTAAACATTTACCACTAGGAGTAGTATCCATAGTCCTTACACTTGAGACTAAGGAGCTCACAGGTAGTTACTAGGCATGCAGTGCAGGAGACCAGTAAGGAGCCTAGCTCAAATTTTCAATTGCCACAAAGCATTGTCTGGATAAGTGCTAAATAGTTCAATCAATATTAGTGGCACAACAAGAACTGCACTCGCCTTTGGTGCTGTGGGCCTCATTCCCACTCCAGGGGATTATATTGCTGACAAGGCAGTGAAGCATTAGGGTGATGCTGGACTCCTGAATGTGCCATCTTTCAGATGAGACATTAAACAAAGGTGGTTGCTCAGATAAATGTAAAAGATCCCATGCCACCTATCAAAAAGAGTAAGGTAAATTGCCTGATGCCCTGTACAAATTTCCCCTAATAGTATGCATGCCATATCGAGTCTTCTCTGAAAGGAAGCCACTAGCCTAGTGAGACTAACCCGGTCAACAAAGGATAAATAACAAGTGACAGTACATACAGTAGCAAATGAATGCTGAGGGTATGAAGCCCTTTACCACAGGAAGTAGCCTTAACTCTCTGCACTTACCACCTATCCAAGAATGAAAGAGACAACAATATCCAACCTATGCGGACTTAAAATAATAACCTTCAACACATGTGACACCCAAAGCACTGCATTTACATGCTGAGCTAAATCACAAATCTAAGTAAGAGCTTAGAGTATGTGTTCTAGCTGCACAGAAATGCAGGTGAGGTGCTATTAAGTGACATAAGCTGTGGTTATACACAGCAGTTAGAAACTGATTTAGAAAGTATTATACAATGAGGGAATGATGAGATGTAAATGAGAAATCTGTGAAAAAATGTGCAACTTATTAATGTAAATGAGGCCATCTTCCTGCCTTTTGCAATTTGTAGTTGCTTTGTGATGTGCAACTGGGCCATGCACAGTTCTATTATAAAAAGTAAATTTTTTCATATGCTGCCTGCTTTACTGTTTCTGCTTTGCGCTGCTTGTCTCTGCCATACCAAAATCCAGTGCACTCAGTGGTACTCATCAACCTAGGAGAAGGACATATAAGCAAAGAATAACCCACCTGAAGTTTGCTGATCAAGAGTTACTGAAAAATTTAGAGTGGACATGGACAAAATAAGGGCTTTATTGAGCTTGTATGACCCACATATAGGAAATGAGGAAATGTGTGGCCTTCCTATAACTGTTGATACCAACGTATGTATATTCCTTTCTATACTTGCCATGGGGACCTTCAGAGTCAAATTGGGGGGGGGGGCATGTTGGGTATTTCATAGGCTTCTATCTTGAGTATTTTGCAGACTTCTATCTTGAGTATTTTGCAGCATTTCCTTGTTATACTCCTGGCACATGTGGATGAGCATATCTATTTCCCATTATCACCACAGGACTGAGTCAGTACCATGTGTACCTTCTTTGGAATGGCATGCTCTCCTAAGGTGCTTGGTGTGATAGAGTGCACCCATGTTGCTAACAGGGCTTCATCTGGATCACAGTAGAACAGATGCCACTATAGGAAGGGCTGCCATTTCATCAACTGCCCAGTGCTGTGTATCATGCATTGGGGTGCATCACGAGAACATCTGACGAGCATCCTGGCAGTGTCCATGATTTACACATTTGACACACAATTTCACTAAACCGTCACTTACTGCATGGTAGGAGTTCTCAGGTGTTTCATTTGGTAAGTGCAGAGTATTATAATGCTATGAACCATAGTTATTTCTCTCTCAATATAGTGGCATAGGTAGTAGTGACTAATCCCACTCTAATTTTTTTGTGCCTCTTCCCTGCTTTGTTTTCCAGGTGATGCAGGCTACCAACTCAAATCTTGGCAAATGACACCTGATCATAACTCACAGAGAACTTGCCTGAGAAGAGCTTTAACACCACCCTGTCCCAGGCACAGATAAGCACTGAGGTAGTGTATGGCCTGCTCAAAGTCTGTTTCCATTGTCTGAGCAGTCAGAGTTGGGGGATGGGCTTCAGTATGTGCCTGTTAGTGTAGACAGAATGTTTATTGCCTTCTGTGTTCTACATAACATGTTTATGCATCAGTCTAACAGTCAGTATCAGTGCAGCTCCCTCTATTGTTTGTCCCACCAGTGATGATAGTGATAGTGGTCATCCAGTAGCAGTTGCACGGCAACCCCAATGCCAGGCTTGTGCATTATACACAGTTGGACATAAGAAGTGGCAGAGTCTAGTACACAACTATGCACCATGGAATTCTCTACATGGCAGTATAAAGTTACAAAGATAATACTTAGTGTATGCAGTGTTACTTGTGGGTTATGCCATGTGATGCATGGTCAACTTACACTGTACATCAGGCATTTGTCCATATTTCATACACAAATTATGGGCTCAAATGTTACTAGCCTTCATAATTTCAATGGGTTTAGTGGTTAGTGGTACAAATGCTTGTTATATTGGCAGAGTTTGCAGGAACTGTAATAAGGCAGGTGTTATAACAGCAGTTTAGGGCTGTAGTCTGACTTATAAATTGATGTGTTACTGAAGCTGTATTTACTTGGTAAAGGAAATTAATTTTGTTTTAAAATGTGTCATTGCTGCAGCTGTTCTTTTTTTTTTCTTTCTTTCATTTGTCAGGATCAAGAGGTAAGTGTGGCATTTCTCATGTTCTCATTTGGAATAGATGTGATGTCATGCCATTTATATCTGTTTACAAATTGTTTTCTTGGTAAGTTTTGTGTTACAGCTATTCTAATGACACTTGGAAGGTGTCTTATAAAGTGTTCTCCAAAGACAGTGTTGGTGATGGTTAGGGAGATTATGAGCAAATGTTAGCATGTGAGATTGATGTTGTGTTGCCCCAATGACAGGATCTACTGGATACAAGGCAGAGGAGTAGCTTGAGTGCGGCAGAGGGAGCAGCCACACCAGGTAGAAGGATATAAGTGATGCAATCAGAAGATACAGATCAATCAGTAGTGCAGTACTGGCATTCATTTCTATACTGGCATTCCTGAATGTTGTTACAGAAATAAATGCTGATACAGCTTTTTGTGGTCAGGAAATAGGACTGAATCACTTTAACACTGCTTTGTGTGTGATATAAGTTATAGCAAGCAGTTTTCTACAGTTGTTAAAAGTAGAAAGAAACATATTTTTTGGTTCTGCTGCAGGACCTTTTTTTTCTTCTCAACTTAAAATTGGGAAGAATGGACAAGAACTTGTCTTACTCCTTAGGTGAAGAATGCCAGATTAGAGAATAGACCCTGATTTTTGTTTGTTTTGCTTCTCAACTTAAATTTGAGGGGTGCAGATTGGAAAGAATAAACAAACTGACTTGCTCCTTAGTTGAGGAATGCTAGACCAGGGAATGGACTTCTTTTCTTTTTCTTCCTTAACCTTGAGGTCAGGGGTGCCAGATCAGGGACTGGTACCAGATGCTAGATGAGTCAGATACATCTCTGATGCAGGGTATCCTCTTGATATTGACCTAACAGTGCTGCAAGACCTAGACCTTGACTGAGAGGTCCCACCACATGATATGGAGGTTTGACAAGACCTAACTACATTCTTCTTCTTCATCTACATGAATGCCTACAGCACTTTGATGGAACACATGTAGTGTCTGGTCTACTTACACATCACATATGTGGAGACTCCTTTGTCCACACTCAGGACTGTCCCCATTATGTGACTCTTAAGTCCTTATTAGTGTGAAAAACCCTTATTAGTATGGAGATAGAGACTGCATGAACACTGTGTGTGCAACCATCCTAGGTTCATAGGCTCATAGATTAGTACTAGGCTAACTGCCCTTGTGGGCCATTTTAAGCCTAGCCAATTAATCTGTGTGAGAATCAAACCATGCACCTTGTGTCTGTAAGGCAAATATCTTAACCATTATGCCAACCTCCCACTAATCTGCACATACGAAACATCACAGCATTGTCTGTGGCCTCCATTATTCCCTTGTACCAGTGAATTTCCTCATGCATATCCTATAACACTCATCTCTCACACTGACTATCAGTGGTAGAAGAGTTGGCCTGAACTATGTCATGGTATACCTTTTGCTGGGCAGACAAAGCTGTGCAGGTCTCTGGAGATATCTGTGAGAGATGTGTTTGCATTTCCCCCCCTGTATACATGTGTAACAGTGTCCAGTATAACTCTGAAAGGGTTGATTCTTCATCTAGTTGTACAATTTGGCCAGAGAAAACAGGAATCCATGTACATCACACTGACTTGATTTCTTATAAAAAAATCCATTGTAACAAAGTCATAAAACTGCACTATTTATGTATTTATTTGATTGTTCATTCATTCATTAATTCATTCATTTTATTAGCTTGCCATGTAAATGGACTGATCCAGAGACCCATGCCAGGCATGGCCTAGGCCTATAGCATAGAACTGCAACATAACAATATGACTTAGAGGAGTAAATGTAATCTGAAAAACAATGCAGACTGTAACGGATATATACATAGTACATGTATATAAAATGACACTAGTAAAGTCATGACAAATAGTAAGAAAGCATTGATTTATAATGCAGAATGGTAAAACAGTTGTAACTAGCCAATACAAAACATAAAGAAAACATAAATATTGTAAATTATAAAAAATGAAATGTGGTATTGGAATAATCAAAGCATTTCTTGTAGTTGCAACATCTCTTTTTATCAATCTGATAGGACTGTGATGATTCGGGTTGACTGACTTTATATTTTTGTCATAAACCCATACTGATGCTTGTCTTGAAAATTAAATTATTACCAGTTAGGATTTTGACCAGCCTTCTAGAAGTTTCTCCATAACCTTTCATGTTAATAATGTAAAGCAGTGTGACCTTTCATTATCCACAACAAATCCTGATCCTACTATGTCAAATGCTGACATCCCATTTTCTTCCAGTTTTCCAGCTCCTTGGCACAATGTCCAGTAATGCGCTGAAACCTTTATAGAACGGTGCACAATTGGGAAAATTGCAATATTTTTTTCTTGCAGTCATTTTAAAATGTTGTATGATGCTTTGAACCACAAATCAGAAAATAAACTATAAATAACTAAAAACTTTAATTATATTAACAAGACATTAGAGTTTTTCTACTTTCCCAAAAAAGTACAAAGCCAGAGTACTTCAGCTTATCTTAGCTAAAATGCCAAATGATGATTCCCTGTGACCATTTTAAAAGGCTTTATATTTCTTATCCATGATCAGAAAATGGAAAGCCAATGTTTCTGCTTTTTTCAAAAACAAAATATAGTATATTGCTTTTCCTCTATAATTTTAAAATGTATTCTGTTTATTCAAGCATTATTTTATAACCAGCTATGAGA